>NW_019728508.1:497924-594665 GCF_002891405.2 Cryptotermes secundus | reverse complement strand
TGTATAACCGCTGTGAGTGGGGGGGGGGGGGATCATTATAGATACCGCCAAGCCAGTAGAGGCCGAACTCGCTGGTATGGTCGGGACTGATGGTAAGCACCAGTATCGGTAGGGTATAGAGACTGGTAGAATATCATAGAGGGAATCACAATAGATCAAACTGGTCGCGGTGCATGGGGAAACCCACCCTCTCTAAAATAACTAATAACTAAATTTCACAACAGCCTGCGGGAGGACCGTGTGTTGAATCGCTGGTACGTAGTCGGCAACTTCGAACACAGTCATACACCCACTTTAATATTACCCTCCAATCGATGCCTATCTCCCAAGTGGTATTTCTCCTTGAAATTTTCCGACCAACATTTTGTACGCCCCTGATCCTTCTTGAGCCACCATAATAGTGTGTCCAGTTGAGGTGCACAATTATTCATGAAGCTCTTTACGTCTAGTACGTGGCCTTCCTACACCCTACATTACTGGATATTTCATAGATTCTCACGTCTTCCTCAGCAATTTGTCTCGAACATCTGCAGTCTCAATTCTTTCCTCTGACTGATACGCGAAGTTTTACACCTATGCAAAGAGTGAAATACAGTTTTCTAAAATTTCTGCGGGTGCTCAGGAGCGAGTACGTTGAAACACAAAGGTGACTGAATAAATACTTAAGACTGTATATATTCGAAACAAACGGACACTAGCGCTTACTATAGTGAATTCTAATCTGTATACTGTTGATATTGACTCTGGCTTTATTATTAGTGCACGGATATAAAGAATTGTGAAGAAACCTCGGGATTTACAATCGGCGCGAACCCCCCTGTCAGTCAAAACGAGAACAGGAACTTGGGACTATGCGGAAAGACCAAGTCCAGGCACAATGCAGCATTCGAATCTTCACGTAATGAAAGACGAGAAAGCAGATGAAAGGAACTTCAATTTAATGGACCCATCCACCCGTTGTCCTTCTACGTCGCCTCTTGTCTAGACTCGATTACAATTTTATAGAATTTCTACGGCTCCGTATTCTGTATCCTCTAGCACGACATAAAACAAACCATTTCTATGTGGCATGTTGCCAAACTTATATTTCCTTTCTTTCACAGAAAGATATCTGTCTCTACTCCCATGCTACAATCGCTTCAGTTATACTTTTCATATTCTCAAGTTTCTGACAGCACATCTGGTACACAAATGAATGCTATAACATTCAGCTATGTTTTTAAATAAGTGAACAAGAGTCAGCTAAGTCTCCATAAACCGTACTACTGCCCTTCTTTCATGATGGAATGTGATTTATTTTGACTTTATTACAACAGTATACAAGCTCGTGATCTCAGCAGTCCACAGCAGTCGGTTACCGATCTGAGCTGAAGTTATTTCATATATATCTGTAGTTAACGGATAAATATTTATCTTTTTGTGGTTATTTTCACATGTAAAATACAAACATAAGTATCAGGTGAAACAGTCCCTCCAAAAACAGAATTTTTCAGATGCGAAGTTAAAATAAGCTTAATGGCCACACGAAAATTATTTTGCTCATTACGTAATGTGCATATATGAAGCCGAAATACACGAGTTTCAGGAAGTTGACTCTACTCAAGATCCGGCATGATCTGGAGCCCCATAACTCAAACACGTTCCAGTCACAAAATGCTATCAGAGTTACCACTGGATTAACATTTTCACTCGTTACATTTTACCATTCCCAGACAAATTCGTAAATCAACCAGTTACGTAAACGCTCCTAACTGATAATTCATAATTACATGGAAAACAAACAGGCAATTTGAAATCTGGAGCTAAAGGAAGCTGGCTGACGGCACTTCATAATCAGGAGACACAAAAGTTGCCGGCTCCAAGATAAGCGGTGGTGATGTAAATTAGGATCATTACAGCAAACACCAGCAGCAAACTTACACGTACCATAATCTGAGCAAATGTACGTAATATCTGAAACACTGTGTGTACTGTGAGGTTAAAATATTAATGGTGTAATTTCTGTACTTAGACAAAGGAAAATATTCGGCGATTCAAGAAAGAATCGATTATTTAGGCCCATTAACAATACAAACAGTAGGCATATCGTGTGCATATGCTGTAAAATTTCAAGATATCTTCATATGGAGTTGTAGTGTACGTATACACGAAACCATAACAACGCTGAGACAGCCTCCTGTTCCTCTTTAGAAGTCTTGCGATAATCCCACTCCTCTAGACAAAACATGATTCTTCCGTCTTTACTTGGCTTCAATTTGTTCTGTATTTACTGGAACTGTAGAGCTTGCAAAACGTGGCTCAGAAATTTAATACAACTGTGTTACAAACATAAATTAGGTTCCTAAGGGTGCAGGATGTTTCACAATAAGACGAATGAACATCCCTTTTCATCAGTATTCAGTGAGAGCTGGTCCACTGCATGACCTGTGCGACAGTGCATGCCAAGACTTTTATTCTTATGGAGCAAAACACTTGCTAGGAAGTGAATGACGATCCAGAATATTATCACCATCATCATCATCATCATCATCATCTCCTCCTCCTCCTCCTCCTCCGATTGGACTTACTTCCCCGCCGTCCAGTTTACTGTTGTTGTGCACATCTTTCCTCAGGTCGCTGAAAACTTCGTCCTACTGCTCCTTACTCTGTTACTTGTGACAGAACCGAACAATATCAAAGCTCACTTTTTGAACGTTTACTTTTCACATGATGTCTCTTTCATCGATACATAAATTTTGTGCTGTCTATGCCATATTTGTCGTTCCACCAGAAAATATAATTCTTAAAGGGTTCTGACAGTGGTGTATAATACTCAGAGTTACTACGTGTTTGTATTTTGTCCATCATCTGGTATTCTGGGTCCTACACTTTATTAAAAGTGTAGGATTAATAAAGGGCTAATCCAAGTGGAAGCACAATAGATCATTGAAGGTCGCAGTGCGGGGGCCGGTCTTTTTATGTCCCACCCCTTACATACATACATACACTTGGTATTACAGAAACTAGAAAAGGCAGCGTTTCGGAAACTGGATTTGTTCCCGTCCTCTCAGGTGAGGGACTGGCTACATTTGTAGCATAAATTTTTATCTCCCTTTTCTTCCTAGTTCCACGAATGAGCGTGCTTTATCGCAATTTTATTGCATATTTTACTGTTACCTCCCTCTGAATTAGCCTGATCTCAGGTAATTAAATAGCTGTAGTGACTCTGACAGCTGGCTGTCCAGTGATTGAGGTTAGCTCTTTCTAAGGGACCTAACAGAGTAGGTGTCCCCCCAAACGCTCACCTGAGGACGGAAACAGATCCAGTTTCCGAAACATTGTGTTTTCTACTTTCTACAATACCGGACGTCGGACAATGTCCAAAAACCAAGCAATTCTGAGAATTTAGTTTTTGTTTGTGTGGTAATTCTGTATCTTCATTAATCTTCTCCTTTCGTTCATTGGTTAGTAAACTTAATGCTCTCAGAGGCATCAGAATAGTCTCTCAAACGTCTCCTTGGTCTCTCCTTTACGCTTCGTCTTTTAGATTTATAATTCCGTGCTTCTTTGGCCACCTGTCCTTATATTTATGTACGCATAAAATGCTAAGTGTATTTTAATTATTACTTGCTTTAAGAGAACTTTCATTTTACTCCTCGCTTACATTTAACCCGACGAGGAACACTGATGGCCTTGAGAAACTTTTGGACTTTGTAAGTAAAGAATGGACTGAAACCCATGATATTTTGAATAAACCAAGAGCTCAACTAACACACGACCAATCTCAACTGCAAAAACTATATTAAACTCAAAGAAATATAGTAACACTGGCAATTCGTTTATAATGGGAAGAAAACAGTATTTGTAACTAATCTGGAATTTTCAGTGCTTTACACCTTTAAACATAGATTTAATTGATTTCTTATTATATAAATTCACGTATGTACCGAACCCTGCTTGTTTGGTTCAGAGCATTAATCAGATCTAGGCATTTGATCAAATACACGCATTACGTTTCCTCGTTAATTTGCGGAAATTAGCTGTGCCATTCTGTCTGTGGGGCCGGTCGCGGTAGCCGAGCGGTCTAAGGCATGTACTGTCTTCGCTCGCTTGGAAACCGGAATCGTGTGTTCGAATCCCACTCAGGGCATGGATATTTAGTATGTGTGTGTGCGTTTTTATGTGTTTGTGTACAGGTAGAGGCCTTGCGACGAGCTGATCAACCGCCCAAGGAGTCCTACAGAATGTATAAGATCTAGAAAAACCGAAGTGAACGGAGAAGTTCATGGAGGTAGGCCTAGGCCCATTGGGGCTGTAGTGCCAAGCAAAAAAAAAAAAATCTGTCTGTGGGATGGCATTTTCATGATATAGATCTTCGCATTTGTATTCAAGTCCCTTTATGTACATCTCTAAATGTGTGTACGATAATATGACCAACAACGCCGCGTGACGAAGACTCAGTTCATGTTAGTAGCTCTGCCGTTAGGTGCTATAGCAGTTGGGTAGACTGTCTGTAGGAACTGTGAATATTCTGCAACATTAAACACGAAACAGCTATCAGCTCAACAATCTTAGGATGGAAAATACACGATTCATCTAGTCAAAGGTAAAGCTATCCCCGTAACGGGCCGTGAAGGCCAATATGGTTGTGGGACGTCGAGGCTCCCAATCTTGACACTCGGCTCACAAATGGCGGTAAGGTTGTCAGCCTTATGCGTCGACCGCCCGGGGGGGAGGGGGGGCAGGAAGATTCCTGGTACTCATTTCTGTTAGAGGCTGAGTCGACCCCAGAGACATAGTGCGGCTGGAAGGATTAGGAAAACTGGAAAAAATCCACTACATCGGAACTCGAACCCGCGACCTTCCGGCTTGTAGCATAGTGCCTCAACCAACTTCGTTACCGCCAATAACTAGTTCACAATTATGTTTCATATGCCATTTTTGGCTATGAATGTTCTGTACCTGTATTTGCGTATGTGTCCCTTCTCACAGATTCACTGAAGCGGCCTCCGTAGTCTAGGGGTAACGTTCCCACCTCATGACTCAAGTTACGCGGATTCAAACCAGGAGGATGTCGTGTAATTTTTAAGGGCGGAAAAAATCATGGAACAAGTCCTCCGGGAGGGACTTCAAGCCGTGGGTTCCGTGTCGTAGATTTACGGCACGTAAAAGATCCTCATGTCTCTAGGAGACCTCTGAGCAAAATTAGGCAAAAAGTACCCCGGCCAAGTAGTTTCCAATGCCTCCGGTAGATGGGGAAAGTTATCGGGTACCACTGCCAGTAGAGGGCCGACCTTGCTGGCAGAAAGAGGAGATAGCGGGCACCAGAGTCGGTAGGGTATGGCGACAGTAGAAATTAAAGGGGGACGTACAATAGACTATCAGTTGCGGCGCATGGGGAAACCCACCCCCTCTATACTAAATAAGTGAACAGATTCACTGCCAATGTAGACTCAACACTGAAACCGTCAAATTATTAGTATTTTCAAAAAGAGATGTTATGGAATTATCACAAAAATTTTCGTAGGTTAGAGACCTACCAGACGTAAGATTGAGAGTGGCCTATAGTCGAAAGGACCGTCTCTTTTACCAGTCTTAAACGCTTATGTTCGTCTGTTTAGCAACCAACGTTTTAGTCTTAGGTTTCCACTGGAATTTAAATGTCTCGCAATGAATATGTAAATTTTAATTGCACAAGCAAATCGTTAAAATAATAGTCATAATTACTTTCATAATATAACACCTTAATATGAATTAAAAAATTGTAAGAATACGTAACCTCCTGCAAATAACCGGTAGGCATTCACGATTATTGCGACAGTTGGAACGCAGCAGGGAGACGCAAACGCGATAACGCACATACTAGAATATGCGGAACAGACTATCCTTTTTTATTTTAACTCTTGATTTGAGCATAATCCGGACGCCCATGCGATTTCAAATACTAACTACATGGAGCTCAGTTCTCTCGGCCACTCAAGAACTTCCCAACATTTTATGGAACCCGTAAGTTCATTACCGTGTTCATAAGAGCCCTCCACCGCTCCCCATCCTGAGCCTGATCAATCCAGTCCATACCATCCCATCCTATGTCTCTAAGATACATCTTAATATTATCCTCCCACCTACGTCTGTCTTCCTAGTGGACTCTTTCCTACACCACACCAATGGCGTCTTATACACACGATAACGTTTAAACAACGTAAATTTATTTCAAGAGTCTCTTAACTGAAATATAATTTCACTCAAGGATTTCATCTTAAACACAAAATGCGGCATTGGATTTGCAACCTACCGTAATGATGTTCGTCGACAACAAATTTTATCAGACATCCGTTTCCTATCCCAAACAGATGACAACTGTAAAATATTGGTGTGTTAGGGTGGTCCTCATATTTAAAAATTACAGACATCTTGCATTATTATGACCAGAACAGCAGTTTCAGAGGACCTGAAGCGGCGTTTCTGTGCCACAGTTGAGGCTGTTATCGCGGATGCCAAAGCTGTGTAGTACTGCCATTAGTTGGCAACAAGACTACTTCTTGGTACTTCGCTTTACAGTGCCCCTAATCAGCAAGTGACTGAATTTATCACTTTCTTTCGGCCACTGTGGCAAGTACATATTGTGACTTGCCGCCTAAAAGCGGCAAGTGAGATTGGGCGTCCATTGCCTGTCAACGGCTCGGTAATCATGTTTCTTCTACAGCAGGGAATGCATCGTTGTCTGGGTGACAATTGTAAGCGCGTTCATGTGACGACGCGTACATAGGCAGACTGTTACCACGGAAATGAGAAACAGAACTGTTGAAGGAGGCGTCTGCTACCCCAGCCACCTAGCAGGTATAAAAAGAAGGAAGCAGCGAGAAGCGAGTTGAGTAGTGCAGAAGTGAAGACAGCACACGGAACAAGAACAGAATGTGAGTGAATTCCAGAAGACCAGGGGTGCAAGATGCAGACAACACTGAGGGATTTTGTATCCAGGAGTTGAATGTGTGAAATACTGTAACCGGGTGTAATTTGTGTTAGTAAAATCAAATCCAGAATCCACAGTTATTAGTCACGGAACCCCGAACACGTGACAATATTCACTGAAATAAATCGTGACTGAAGTAATGCAATGGCAATGACGCCCTCAACTGCAGTGTACTACTAACCCCGCCCTGAACATCCGTATTTATCGCTTATGGTTCTGCGAATTTTATTCTTTTGGGGGGTTTATAAAATAAAATTCACACGATTATGACCGATGACTTCTGTAATCTGCTCTACCATCAGCTTGTAACAACTCACTCATAGAACGAATTTCCACTTAACTGTATATTCTGTGGTTGGAAAATTCCATTATTATTGTTGGGAACAACAGTATGACGAATAAAACCGTCAAACATCGCTTACCCCACCAAAGTTACAAGTTAAAAAAGAAGGAAACTGTATTTAAAAAAATTAAAAATCTGCCTCAAAGTTCGCTGCCTGTCTAGGAGTATGGGGGACTAGAGTACACGGTGGAAAACTCTTCTATGAAGGTATGAGGTGATACCACGCTTAATGAAGAGTCAACTGGTTCGAAAATTATAGACCGGCTGGCTGACTGGCTAACAGACAAACTCCATGGAACCGAGTACTTCTTGAGAAGCTGTCAGTCGCTCAGATACTAAATAATTTTCCGACATTTTATGGAGCCCGACAGTTCATTACCGTAGTCCCTTCCTGAAGTGGATGAATGCAGTCCATATCAGCCTATTCTATTTCTCTAAGATCTGTTTACATATCATCCTCCCACCTACGTCCAGTCTACCTTTTTTTCTACCTTTCCTACCATACGTGCTACATTCCCTGCCCATCGCATCCTATTTCACTCGATCATTCTACTCTTAAAAAGAAGGAAACTGGACTACAAGGTCTATACAGAATAAATGCGTCCCAAACGCATGCGATGAACACTAATCTGTTCAATATTCGGTAACACATACGAACTAACTTTCTCGCTCAACAGATTACCGAAACTCGTCACAGTCGGGCCAATCCTTGGCTTGTTTTGCCCACCTCCCACCCTCACAACAATTCCTACATTACTCAACATGTGCAGACCTACAGTCAAGGGTCGGCCATTCTAAGTATTCGTCGATTATCCTACGAGCTTACAGTATAATTATGGGCTCGTACATTGAATTCAGTTACGATAACTTTCTAACCAGTCCTTTCCGGCTCCTAATATATAAAGAACATATCACTCGACATAAAGAACCACTACAGTCGTCAAGGCGGCAGAATCTTATAACATATTTATGATATGTAGAAACATTGGTTGTAACTTGGAACTAACTTCATCGCTGATGCCTTCACAGTATTCTATCCTTAATGCAGGAAATACAGTCCACAGGAACTGGTGTTATAACTGTGATACGCCACTTGAAAATATCAAAATGTTTCTTTTCCTTTTCCTTTTATTACATACTTAACATTATTTCGTATCCCTTCGAAGCCAAACACTGATAAAAGCTTGCATCGCCCACTCAACAGGAAATTTGAAGCAAAAGATACGACTTTCATTTTAATTACACAAAGAATTGTTTCCTTAACCACTGTGATAACAGACAAGAATATGGATGCTAACTTTTAAAATGTCATACCAGTAGTCATGTGTTTCCTGAACCGGTCCCCTTGTAATAAAATCTATGAGCGGAAATAATAGGTCTATAAATAACAAACAGGAGGGAAGAGGATCAAAAATTCAGACGCTCCCATATCGTCTCGAAAAGAAATTCCGTCCCCTACATTTTCCATCAGGCGATCATACAGATTCCTTTCTCTCACGCCTGTTCTGCTTTCATGAGTAGCATAAAGAGCCGCTATCGATGCGTACTAACGAAGACCACATCTGCAGATAATGTAACGTGGATGGCCAGAGCGTTGTTAGGTAACGGACACAGAAAACACTGCTCCTGTACTGTTGCAGGCGTTGTCTAGCAACGCTGTTTACAGATTCACTGCCTAGCAACGGGTCTACATGCTACATTGCTCCCTCCTTAAGGCTGTTCGTCCCGAATAGCCTAACAGTGTATCATCTGATCACCTGTTCTTTTCTGCGGGTTCCCGCTCGTGGCGTCTTCTTGTGCTAGCAACGCTCTGGCCATCCACGTTACAATACTATTCGTATGTGACTTAACACGAAGAGGCTCAAACCGCGCGCGCACGCACACACACACATACAAACACACACACACACACATACTGATATAGTATGCAAAAGCATGAGTAGAGACTATTTAAAGTTTTGCTAGGTAAACGCTTTAACTATTTAACGTATAAGAACACTGGGTTTCAACTGAACAGCAGCGACAACAAAAACAACTGCAAAATCTTGAAGCAGCAGCCACAACTGGTTATAGAGGGGCTGGTCATATTAAAAATCAATTAATTAGATAATGAAATACACTGATTACGAGTAAAATATGTGAATATCCGCTAAAAACGACTTCAGTAATTAGAATAAGCAGAAGATAAAAGTGTATCGACAAGTCCTAGACACGACGGAGGGAGTACTTCTGAACAAACCCCTAGGAATCACCCGTCTTAGAAAATTATTCCATTAAGATAACAATTACGATCAACATGATAAACATAAGAGCCAAAGAGAGAGAGGATATTCTGAACGCAAATCTGCGAGTTGCAGCGGTAGAATATAACATGATTCATCATCATCAACAATCATTACCGACGATGATGACGTAGTCTATAAAATGTGTAAATATTAATTCTCAACACAACCGCTGAAATGAGAATAAGATGTTTATAAGGACAATATTTGCAAATCTTTAATGATGATGTTAGTTCGAGACTATATGTATAGTCCTCATGAATGTGGAGCAACTGGCGGAATGACAACTGGCAGGGGAAACCGAGGCAGTCGGAGAAAACCTGCCCTATAGTTCCACTATGTGCGCCACAAATCCCACACGATCTGACCTGAGATCGAACTGGGGTCGCCTCCATCTTCAAGGTAGAAGGAAGCAGTCTGCTTGTAGCGGTTCTCACTGTCTCTTCACTTGCGGATTTATTTTTCATTCTACTCTGAAGAAGGAGACGATACGTTCCTCCGAAACGTCGGTTAACACCGCATCTACACGGTGCCAAATCCCAGAAGACTGCTTTCTTCAACACTGACAGTGTTTGCACTAAATCGTTATCAGGCACTTGAAAATCATCTGTTATTTCCAATTCCACCCTCCCCCCTCCGAAAATCGAAGATGGGTTGTGACAATAATAACAAATACAACTCCTGCTGTCACACGTTATGACGTATGAATCACATTTCAATTGACATAAAACTGAAATTAATGTAACAGTGTCTTCAATCCGGGAATTTTATTATGTCTGGATATGCACATGCCTTGGCATACACTTCCTACTTATTACAGATGTAATTAATGTACAAAAATATAAAGCTATATAAACGTTAATTTGTGCTAGCATCTCTTAAGGATATACATTTAACAGACATGAGTTGTGTTACGTCACAGCAAAAGTGACTCAAGTGTACCAGCATCACTCATCGACCACGAAAATATTTACTTTACATTACAGAGGAGCAAGGATCGAATTCCTAAGTCTCCTGCTACATGTCAGAATCAAATTATGGTCGTCAACATTTTTAGTGTTAATTTTCTGGCTTGTTTCTTGATTTAATTGTCTGTCAACCTCATATGTTATACAGCACCGAATGGGTTTTAATATACTCGGAATTAAGGAATACGTGGCAGCCTATTTTTAGGTACTATGCCTGCATTTACTTCGAGGGTCTGAGGAAAATAATGAATATCCTCAGTCAGGACAGCCGATCACCAAAACCGGGATTCGCAATCAACATTGGCTCTTCCAAGACTACATGACAATGATTTTCGCGATGCCTATGTTGTTCCTTTCAGCTTGAAGGAGGGCATATTTAGTCTTACAGAGACACAGAAGACGGGTGTACTGTCCACTACACGATCCTGGGGACGCCATGAGGAAAGGCAGTGGACAGTCCACGAACGTAACCACGCACACTTCAGTAGGTGGATCTGGGCTCCAAATGGAAGACGGATGTACTGCCCACTACAATATCCTGGGGAGGCCATGAGGAAAGGAAGGGGACAGTCCACGAAGGTAACGACGCACACTTCTGTAGATGGATCTGGGCTCCAAATGGAAGGCGGGTGTACTGCCCACTACCATATCCTGGGGAGGCCATGAGGAAAGGCAGTGGATAGTCCACGAACGTAACCACGCACACATCAGTAGGTGGATCTGGGCCCCAAATGGAAGACGGGTGTACTGCCCACTACCATATCCTGGGGAGGCCATGAGGAAAGGCAGTGGATAGTCCACGAACGTAACCACGCACACATCAGTAGGTGGATCTGGGCCCCAAATGGAAGACGGGTGTACTGCCCACTACCATATCCTGGGGAGGCCATGAGGAAAGGCAGTGGATAGTCCACGAACGTAACCACGCACACATCAGTAGGTGGATCTGGGCCCCAAATGGAAGACGGGTGTACTGCCCACTACCATATCCTGGGGAGGCCATGAGGAAAGGCAGTGGATAGTCCACGAACGTAACCACGCACACATCAGTAGGTGGATCTGGGCCCCAAATGGAAGACGGGTGTACTGCCCACTACCATATCCTGGGGAGGCCATGAGGAAAGGCAGTGGATAGTCCACGAACGTAACCACGCACACATCAGTAGGTGGATCTGGGCCCCAAATGGAAGACGGGTGTACTGCCCACTACCATATCCTGGGGAGGCCATGAGGAAAGGCAGTGGATAGTCCACGAACGTAACCACGCACACATCAGTAGGTGGATCTGGGCCCCAAATGGAAGACGGGTGTACTGCCCACTACCATATCCTGGGGAGGCCATGAGGAAAGGCAGTGGATAGTCCACGAACGTAACCACGCACACATCAGTAGGTGGATCTGGGCCCCAAATGGAAGACGGGTGTACTGCCCACTACCATATCCTGGGGAGGCCATGAGGAAAGGCAGTGGATAGTCCACGAACGTAACCACGCACACATCAGTAGGTGGATCTGGGCCCCAAATGGAAGACGGGTGTACTGCCCACTACCATATCCTGGGGAGGCCATGAGGAAAGGCAGTGGATAGTCCACGAACGTAACCACGCACACATCAGTAGGTGGATCTGGGCCCCAAATGGAAGACGGGTGTACTGCCCACTACCATATCCTGGGGAGGCCATGAGGAAAGGCAGTGGATAGTCCACGAACGTAACCACGCACACTTCAGTAGGTGGATCTGGGCTCCAAAATATGATGAATGTCCGCCACAGACCTCCAAGGCACTTCCAATTAAGTTGATTAAAGAGTGAAGAAAGGCCCGACTACCTACTTAGCCATTTCAAACTATTCGTAACTTACATTCTTTCAAATGCAGTGGTTCTATACAGTCGAATGAGATGGAAGCACAGATAAAAAGTGGTAAGTATACATTCGAATTTTACCACGGCTGGGTATAATCTCCCACATCATTCTGCTGGAAGGGTAACTGGTAACCATCCCAAGATCTGAATTACACACGTTTCGTGTACAAGTCTAGAGTGACACTACACCATCCATCCTCCTCAGAGCTTATGTTTCAGCGACTTCGTGCTATCTTAATTTTCTTTAGGGAGGAGCTGGTCTGAGCGCCTAATCTAACTTACAACAGACTCTTCATATGGGATAACATTTTCTGTCCTTAATAACCACGCCATTGGGACGTAATGAGGTGATGGTAAATTTCTCTACACACTTTATGGAGGTAAGCGGTTAGCTTGACGCTCCGGTTGCCTTTATCTCTAAATAAACATACCCCTGTACTAATTGAATAGGTCGCACGTAGGGCATCAGCTAGGCCTATCTTATGGAGTGCTGGTTTCTCCGTTTGATCGGAGGTCTATGTCTCCAATCGATTCTGTCTCATGGAGTGGCAGGTCCGTACTCTCTAACTTGAGATCGATTTTACTGTCTCCGGTAGTGAATCGTTCTTTTCCCCCCTTCGAATCTCAGTTCATCCATCTCTGCTCATATGTCCATTAGCCTACTTTCCTTATTAAAAAAAATAAATTAAGTTTATGAGATCACCATGCTGTCTGTTAATCTCCCACAATTTACTTCTGAATGCCTCAACCGATCTTTATGAAATTTGGGATGTATATCATGATACCTGAGCCCATCTCAACGGCGTACTTCATAAATCCCTCCCATCAGTCTGTCTGTATGGGCATATCTCTTATCCTTGCTAAGCCAAGGCTGGATAAAGTGTATCCGTCCTTTCGTTGCTAGGCAAGGACTCAGTAAACACGTTCCCGCGGCTACGAATACATGTAACAATAGAAGAATTGTTGGATGTGTCATTTTCTGTGCGGTCCGTGTCTTATCAAAGGAGAATCTGCGGGTCTATGTCTCCCACTACCGTTGATAGGTAACAGCTCGATAAAGACGTTCCACTGGCAACGAGTATTTGTTGCAGGCGTCGTTTTCTGTGCGGTCCGTGTCAAATCAAAGGAAAGTAGGCGATTAGTTTTGTTTCTCATCGACAGTCGGTCTGTCAGCTTGACGGACGGTCAGTTTCTGGGTTGTCGTGGTTGTAGTCGAAGAGTATGACGTCATGACTGTGTGACTGTCCAGATTTTTAAACCAGAACGAAGTGTCTCGAGAACTGATTCAAACGTCGGAAGTGACCCACATTCGGTGAACACTGGAAGTACTGCTCCCACAAGCAATGCACGTGGCTGCTCTAGGTAGTCCACTATATGTAAGGTTCGCATGCGTCAGCCAGACCCTTCCGCCAAGGCAATCCAGGCCCACTTTTATATGACTTGATTTCCACTCCTCCACACTGGCTTATAAATAAATTACTCGTAGCATCAGTTTATTTTTATTTACAAGCTCGGCTGTATTATAGACACAAGGTCATCGGTTCGAAACAGGAGTTGACCAACGAGTCTTAAAACATCAACAAACGACTACGTCACGCAATCTTTAGTTCTACAAATCGGGTCAGTCCCGCTGTTTTGTTCATAAAGTGACCGTTATTAAGATGGATATGAGAATAAAAATTACACGAAAACCAAGACTGCAAATTACAGAAATATTAATTTTATAAAACTCACTTTTAAAGGTTAACTTAACGTTAAAGCAGGCCCAGTGCTTAACTAATTAAGCACCACGTCACGCACGCGTATGGGGGAGTGCGTGTATAGATCAACGAATTTTCATCTCGCTACTGGAAGGAGGTGAGTGGTCAGCTTCACGCTGCTGCCGCTTAAACCCCGCGGGAAAGATCCACCGGTACCCACTGGATCGCCTGGGTGGGTGTGGACTACGTAGAAAGAAAATTATTGTCCCTACCTGAACTCGAACTCTATCCTCTCGACGCTCTCGACCGTCCAGCCCGTAGCCTGTCGCTATACCGACAGCGCTTTCCCGGCTCCACTTCATAGACAAACACGGGGAAATATAAGTAAAATCGCCAAATTCAAATTATGGCACAAAATCTTATTAGAGAACTGTAAAATGAGGAACTGTGCAAGTTTCAGTACTTTTTCTTCGTAATTCTGCCGCCTAATGTTCTATCGTCCTTTTTTTTATTATTTCTAATGGGGTGGTACTAAGTCCCTTGTACTGCGGCCACTTCTGGCCTATTGTACCAGCCTCAGATGATAGGTGTAGGTGATTGTGGAGCAATTGGTGGAATGAAGATTGGCAGGGGAAACCGAAGTACTCGGAGAAAACCTGCCCCAGCGCCACTTTGTCCACCACAAATCTCACTTGACCAGACCCGGGATCGAACACGGGCGGCCGCGATGGGAAGCCAGCGACTAATTACTTGAGCTATGGCGCGGCCCTACAGTTAAAGTTCTTCCTTCGCAAATTTAATTTAATTAGGAAAGTCCAAGAGTACCAGGTTGGGCTGAAATTAAGTGGGACACACTAGCTTGTGGTCTATGCTGATGTAGATACTTTCGAAGAGAATGTAATAACCAGACAAAAAAAGAGAGAAGTTCTAACTGACGCTAGTAAGCAGGGTGATCTAGAAGAAAACACAGAGAATACTAAGTACATGTTGATGTCTGCTGACCAGAGTTCAGGGCAGTCATAACACACACAGAGTTAATGATGCTTTGAAAATGTGAAAAAGTGCATATATTTTGGCAAGGACAGCAATAAATCAAGATTTCATTCACGAGGAAATTAAAGAGAGATTTAATTCTAGCAATGCTTACTACCATTCAATTCAAAACACAGTGTCTTCTAGTCTCCATGTTTGGTTAATGTGAGAGGATGAAACAGTGCTGCCACTGTGAGTGTATAGGGGTGTACAAAACCAAAGAATAAAATGACTAAAAACATCACAACACGTATTCATAGACGACATCTAAATGGATGCCACACAGATGTCTATATCACCGACACTGCACTAGATGCAGAAACCAGAGATGAACACCACTTCTTACTATCTTAGCTTCCTTCGACACCAATTACACAAAAAATAACTTTTACAAAATTTAGCTTTATGCATTTTGTGTAGGATTACGTGGGATAGCTCAGTCGGTAAAGCGGCGAGCTACGGACTGGATAGCCGAGGTCCGATTCCCAGAAGGGGCAAGAGATTTTTACTCCTCAGTGTCCAGACTGGCGCTGGGACACACCCAGCCTCCTATCCAATGCGTACCGGGGAATCTTTTCATGGGAGTAAAGAGGCCGGGGCGTGAACCTGACCACTCACTTCCATCTAGTGCCGAGGTCAAGAAAGGAGAGTTATACCTCCATTCTCGCTATACCTTCATTCCCCCATAAGTCTTCATGGCGTGGTGCTTAATAAACTGGGAACAGAAGCATCTTTCCCTTTCAATTTATACACCCGGTGATGCTCATTTAATGACGGAAACGGGTACTGCAACTGGCCACATCCGTACAAATAAAGACTGTATGACAACATACAGCGGTCATTTATAGTTTAAGCAACGGGATGCAACATTATGAAGACTCTAAAAATACGTGTATATTTCGCAGATGAAAGTATGAACAGCTTCATGTAGATCACTGCCGCCCTTTCACCCAAATATGCGAACCACTGTCCTTGCTGACAATACAGAGGTAATGACGCCCTATGAAAATGTAATTTTTCGACACGTTACACAATGACCAGTAACCCTACGGAGAACGAGGCCAGGACTTGTACTCCGGGATATATACTCGTACTGCCTGGGTCATGAATGTGGTGCTGAAGACAAAGCTCCAAACGGTAATCGCGGATCGAGCACCAACATTCGGTTTCACAGATTACTACAACTGGGGACAGAAAGTGGGAAAATTGCGAGCCTTCCATGCCAGTGTTGTCAATGCTAGAGTTGTTACAATAACGAATTATCTGGTAGGAAATCAAGACAATTTTTGTTACGGCTACTGATACCAAGGCCCGCCAGTGTACAATACTAAACCTCTCAATTCAGTATATGTTCTAACAATCTATTTCACCTATACATCCTAATACAATCTTCCCATCTCCGTATTAGCCTTCTCAATGCCCAGTTTCTCCACACAATTCTGCGCGCGTTTTTCCCTTCCCCCATTCAGATGATATACGATGCCCTTTGATTTTACCGTTACAATATTCAGTGAGGTTCTTTATTATAGGATTCTGACGATGGTGTATAACACACAGAGATATTGGGTTTTCGGACTTTATCCATCGTCCAAGTTTTAAGATAACTAAGAAAAACTCGACGTTTCGGAAACTGGATCTGTTTCCGTCCTCAATCACTGGACCAGTGATTGAGGTTAGCTCTTTCTAAGGGACACAACAGTGTAGGTGTTTTCCCTCACCTGAGGACGGAAACAGATCCAGTTTCCGAAACGTCGTGTTTTTCTTAGTTATCTTAAAACTTGGACGATGGATAAAGTCCGAAAACCCAATATCTCTGATTGAGGTTCTTTGTTACGCAATATCCTCCACTTCAAACTTGCTTCACCCCTCTCAACTCCAAATTTTCTATATGGAATTTTGTTTTAAATCACTTGCATCCTGTGCTCCTCCATTTCTCCCCAGAGCCTCCCACGCAATCCATACCTCCTACATTTTTTCAAAACAAAATTTGTAATGTCCAGATAATCTATATCATGACCGCGCCATAGCTCAAGCGGTTAGCCGCTGGCTTCCCACCGCGGTGGCCCAGGTTCGATCGCGGGTCTGGTCAAGTGAGATTTGTGGTGGACAAAGTTGCGCTGGGGCGTGTCTTCTCCGAGTACTTCGGTTTCCCCTTCCAATCTTCATTCCACCAAATTCTCCATTATCATAATCACCCGGGGCAGGCTACAATAGGCCAATCAGTGGCCGCCGTGCCGAGTGGACCCAGTAGGACCCCACGACCCACTAAGCGAATCCATATCACGCGCATTACATCTCTCACTGATCAACGATCGACCAGATGAAGTTTTAGACACGATTAATTTTGTATGACTATAGCTCAACCTTGGCTTTCGTGTCTAGCACCCCTGGTTAAGAACCCCGTCTTAAAAGTAAGAAATTTTTCTACAGTTCCATGTCCTAATCCGGTTATCACTTTCAAATGGCTCTATGACATGCAGTGCGTATGCAAACATGCTGGAGGTCAGTATGATGCATGCGAACCAGTTTCACTGTGGACCTGCTGCCACGGAGCGAGGCTAAGGATTTCCATTCATCTTCCTTCACGCACCTGGAAAAAACAGTGAGCTCGTGTGGCTTCAAGTGCGAACGTGCGTCCAGAGGGCACCTTGCCACATGTAGCTGTCACCTCCACTCTTACCAGTACACATGACCTCTCTGTGCACCTCTAGCAGCTAAGCTGCACCCCACCCACGACACTTTAACTACTGTTCCAGAGAAGAGACTTAGGCGGTACTTCATCAGATGTGACAAAAGACCACAGCATTTTCATTCTGAGAGACACTCATACGATTTGTGCCACGTTAGAATAGTGTTCAGTTCATGAGAACGCCCGATTTACTTTCTTTTTTTATAAATAATGACGTAAAATTTAAGCAGGCTTCTAAAATTAGCAAGTCAGGACGGTGGTAATATTTCTACACGTAATTCGACATGACATATAGAATATGAACTTTCTAAGAGATAATCTTAAACTTTGGTTACATGCTACGATGAAGTTAACGGTTTTTTCTTTTTTTCGCTGGCTCTACAGTCCCCTTGGTCCCTGGCCTCTGATTTTTCAGTTTCATGATCATTTTACAGAAGGTATGACCCCTTGGAAGAGTGATCAGCTCGTCGCAAGTTAACGGAATTACTCAACCTTTATCTAATGATTTGACCAGTGAGAATATTATGCGTACGTTGGTGAATTGCCATACATCTCCTTAGCAGATCTTCACAGTTAGCAAGTCAATACAGTGGTCGCGCCATAGCTCAAGCGGCTAGTCGCTGGCTTCCCATCGCGGCGGCCCGGGTTCGATCCCGGGTCTGGTCAAGTGAGATTTGTGGTGGACAAAGTGGCGCTGGGGCAGCTTTTCTCCGAGTACTTCGGTTTCCCCTGCCAATCTCCATTCGACCAACTGCTCCACAATCACCCTCGCCTATCATCTGGGGCTGGTACAATAGGCCAGAAGTGGCCGCAGTACAAGGGACTTAGTCCCACCCCACTAGCAATAAAAAAGTCAGTACAGTTCTGGTATTTCTTCAAATAAAATGACAAGGAGTTACTGAGTTTTTAGACTTCATTCATCGTCTATGGTATGAATATCACGTTTAGGAAATTTGGTCTCTTTCCGTCCTCAGGAGAAAAGAAGGGAGACTGAATTTCGAACCGGGCAGCTCCTGACTACAAGACATAAGCAGCACTGTTTGAGATGACTTAGGTGGCCATGTCACGGATCAGAGAGCAGACTTCTCACGCTCCGTGTTCCACCTATACACTTCACAACGCTGTCCATCTTCCAAGCACATTTAAAGCAGCTTATTCTGAAAACTCATATCGTGACTGTATCGATTCGCGCAGATTCAAGTTCGTGCACGGCTTTACAATATTTTTCTTTACTACGCTAAAATCATCTTTTGTAATACTAGGCCACACACGACGACTTGCTCTACGTCTTATTGCACAAAATGACATAATACATGTCGTCTCGTGCCTCCTCTAATTTAGAAAAATTGCGTCATACACCACGACTGCTCCTACTACTTTAATTTAATATAAACATATTGCATCCCACTGGAGGCATGGATGTCTGTGTGCGTTATTCTGTTTGTCTTGTTCTGTGTGTACACAGCGGCCTTGCGACGGGCTGATCCCCCGTCCAAGGCATCGTACCAACTTCTAGTTTCAGACTAATTCAGAAATGGGCACAAGCCAGAGGGCCTAATTTGTCAAAGGAATATGAGGAAAATATAAAGGGGAGAATTTTTTCCCCTCTCTACGGCTCTACAGACTTTTGGACCTTGGCCGCTTTTTCACTTTCTTAATCCATACACAGTCGATAGGACTCCTTGGAGGGGAGATCAGCCCATCGCAAGGCCCCTACCTACATGACAAGACAAACACAGAATAAACGTACACAGACAACTATGCCCGGAGTGGGATTCGAACCCATGATCTCAGTGTTTGAGAGGGCGAAAACGGTTCATGCATCAGATTCCGCGGTCACTGGGATGGGGAGAACATCACTAGTTAACTCGATGTGTGAAATTACGATAAGAAGCCACAAAAATACTTATCAAGCACGTAACATCACGGTATTCAGATCGAAATATTTACAAGCTTCTGTCATTTTCCATACGATTCAACCAACAAAATAACACACCCGAATTTCCGGCGCTGAAATGTGCTTACATCGCTTCTATAAGGTTCCCATGTCGGTAGAGTGATAAAACGAAAATAGGTTAACTTGTGTTAAGCATACATATGAATCAAATTTTCATTTCTTTCCAGTACAAAAATAACTGATCCACCCACCCAGTCCATTCATAGAAGAAGGATCGTTCTAATAATAAGAAAGAAATGAAATTGTTTAAAGAATACCTCTAGGGCTGTAATCACATTTGGCAGACCTAAGCATGTTCTGCGTTCTTCATTCTCTTGTATGATACCACGAGGTTAAGAATCAGACATGCTTTTCATAAGACGTTCTTAATCCTTTCATTGGCGTTCACTATTAAATATATTCGTCTGTTAGTGCACTCTACACACTAATGTACACATTCTCTCATTGAGAAGACACAGAGATTTCTCCTTTACACCTGAGAGGCAGTAGAAGACGTTGTATTTCGTCATAGTCTCAAATAATAAATGAACGAGTAGACTTCGTCCACAGCATTACTTACTTACTTAGAGCGGCAAGCACAATAGACCGCTGTAGGTCGCGGTGCAAGGGCCGAGAAGGCCTACCCCTCATACATTCATACATACTTAGGGCCGCGCCATAGGTCAAGCGGTTATTCGCTGGCTTCCCACCGCGATTCTGGGTCTGGTCAAATGGGATTTGTGGTGGACAATGTGGCGCTGGGGCAGTTTTTCTCCGAGTACTTCGGTTTCCCCTGCCAATCTTCATTCCACAATCACCCTTACCTGTCATCTGGGGCTGGTACAATAGGCCAGAAGTGGCCGCAGTACAAGGGACTTAGTCCCACCCCACTAGCAATAAAAAAATACTAACTTAATCCGATCCTTTTATACCTTACGGTGTCGAGGTTTGGTTTTCATTTTGATCATTTTACAGACGGTAGGACTCCTTGGACGGGTGATCGGCTAGTCGCAAGGCCTCTACCTAAACATAGGACAACACAAATACAGAATAAACGCATACACACACCAAACATTCATGCCTTGTGTGGGATTCCAATCCACGATCCCAGCTTCCGAGAGAGCGAAGACAGTACGTACATACCTCAGACCGCTGGGCTACCGTGACCGGCTCCATAACATTCCAAGAGTTACTGTACACGTACAACAGGTCCACTAATTCACAAAGTAAAGAGAATGGGGGAGGGGGGATTGAACGAATGACAGAAGATCAGAAACTATGTACTAGGTTACTCACAGATCATTGTTTAAGGCAGCTTTGCAAAATTCTCTCTCTCCCTCTCTCTCTCTCTCTGGCTCTACAGTCATTTGGAACTTGACCGCTTTTCAGTATCTTATTCCTACGGTAGGATTCCTTGGACTGGGGATCAGCCAGTCGGAAACCCGCTACCTACACACAGAACATAAACAGAATAAACGTACACAGACATCCACGTCTCGAGTGGGATTCCAACCCACTATCCTTGTGCTCGAGCGGGCGGAGAAGGTTCATGCCTTAGACCGCGTGGCCACTGTAATCGGCCTTTGCGAAACTCACTAAAAGATATATGAGAAAGAGCAAGTCAAATGCAGACTCAAAGAAGATCAAATGGTCTATTAAAATGGAGGCAGGATGCAAAAGAACGGGTCCCTATACCTACAAGCCATTCATAAAACCCCAAAACTAATTCCTGTGGTCACAACAGACCGCCATTAGTCCACATCCAGAGCTAGATGAATCAATGCGCACCCTCACTCCCTCCTTATACGTCCAGGTTTTCCAAGTGATCTCGTCCTTTTCAGTCCTTCAACTTAAATTCTGTGTGCATTTCTAATCTTTCCCATGCATGCTACATTCCCCGCCCTTCTCCCATGAACTGATCATTCTGATAACATCTGTTAAGTGTCTTCACACTCCTGTCTCTTCCTCCACCTCCAGTCCAAATACTGTTCTCAAACAGCCGCACTCTTGTTCCTTCGAGTGTTCTGACACTAATAAGAAGCAACTGGTACAAGTACAGTTCTACATATTTTTTATCTCACATTAATCAGAGAAATGACATTGCAGTGATGCATGACAACCCCATCTTTAATCATTCTTACTGAATCAGACTAAAATCCTCAAATGTGAAGGGACAACCAACCACATGTCTCACAGCATTAAAACGCGTACTTAACGGGCATCGGTGAGATCCTTCGCTCCAGCGAGTCATGGGAATATGCCCCACTGCCTTTATGTGATTTCTTGGAGTTTCAACTGGCTACTTCATGGAAATCTTTAGGCAATGCTAAATAATGTCTGGACTGCCTCCTACCTGATCAGATTAATTTTATTTCCGTAGCTTTATACCGGATAATCATGCGTCCCGGTTTGTGCATTTTCCCTGGGACTAGAACTGAAGAAATTTCTTGAATTTCAAATTTAAATCACCCTTGTTCTCTTAAAATAAGAAATGTTCCCCGAGCGAGGAATGTATTCTGAAACAGCTTGTTATCAAGACAGCGTTTCCGTATACGTTGCCGAAGAGAACAGAAGCGCATGAATCAAACAACTGTTCTTACTTTATTCCGGCAACCGGTAACGGTGCCCCGTGATCCAAACTGGGGTCAGGTGGTTCAGTGCCAATATGTTATTTGATGTTCCATGCAAAATTTGTGAACGTCAACACTTCGAAATGTGCATTCTGAATAAAAACTCCACGCAAATAATTTACATCTGCTCCAATGGAAGAAGTGGTTTCACAAATTAAACCATCGTGGAAGCCCGAGGAAAGCCATACTGAGTATTTTTACGCTTACTTCTCTACTGAGAACAGAAGTTACCTTCGTGGGAAACAGTTTCGAATGTTACGCCAAGTTACAAAAAAAAATAATATACTGAAGAAGGTACTTTCGTCCTAGACGTACCAGTGGATACTAGAAAAAAAAATCCGTGGCCTGTAGTCCGCAAGAGAAATATACCGACCGAGCGACCGCCGCTTGTCGGCGAAGTTAGTGCCAAATTTAGCGGATAGAGGGTGTCACGTGGTCAGCTCAACGGATCCCCACGACCGTTAATCTCGGTTTTCTAACCTGAGTAGCTATTTCCTTGAAACAGCTCCTCAATTATCCTCACGAGGCTGAGTGGACACCGTTCCAGACCCACTACTTCTTAGAAAATCTGGTAGCGCCGGGAATCGAACCCGGACCTCTGGATCTATAGCCAGGAACTCTGAAAAGGACCAAAGTAACTGAGAGGTGTGTTCTGTTTTCTCGTTGTTTCGAAGAGGTGTAAGCTGATGGAAGTAAGTCCCTCTCTACTCTCCCGCATTTCGACTAAAGCATCCAGCCTATCTTCTTAAAGTGCGTGTCACGGATTTTCTTTCGAAAAATATGGTCATTCTATTTTGTCATGACTGAGTGACTCTCAGCTGACCAGAAAATTTCTTGCTATACGGCTATACAGTACCGTGAAGGTTGAGCCTGAGGGTACAGAGATCTTGCCGACAGCCAAATAGTTGGCATTAGGAGTTCCGGAGCAGGGCTTAGTAAAGGCCCGCGGTCAGACTGGGCTCTTCAGACGGAGTAGAGCCGCTCGCACAGAGGTCGTATGTTACCTCTACAAGTTTGTAATATTATTATTATTCCTACAGCTATAGGACACTTTTATTCGCGTAAATGTTTCAGTAATATTTTTTAATTATAGAATTTCAATACAAAATGGACAGCCTTAATTCCACCGACTCCCTCTTATCATCATCATTTGTTGTTGTTGTTGTTGTTGTTTTACCACTACTAATGCAAAAACGACCATAAACACTACCACAACTGCTGATAGCTAGGTACAGTAACTTACATTATTTTTAAGGCAATCGCTTTGTCGGGACCGAACTGACGGGACAGCACTGAAGCATAAGTTCTGTCCCTTGAGATGTAATGCCGTGTGGTATGCTGAAAGGGAACCGACGTTTCAGAGGAACATGTTCCTTCCATCTTCAGGGTTAAAGAGTAAATTAATAAAGACTTCAGCACGAAACAGGCAGTAAGCCCCAAGCTCGTTTCTTGCTGGGCTCACTCTTCAAACTTGAAGATGGAGGCAACATGTTCCTCCGAAACATCGACTGACTTTTAACGGACTGGACGGCGTTACATCCCACAAGATATAATTCTTCATAATCACAGCTGTGAGAACAGTAAATCCTGAATATTGAAGTAGATCTTAAAATGGGTTTAGGTAAAATGGAATACACAAAATCAACTCAGTATCATACAATAAAAGGCTTTTAAGTCAGTGACATCAAGAGAATGGGTTCCGAAAATTAGTTTACTTTAATTAATAATTATGATAAATGTATGAATAAACGTTACTTACTACATTTCTATTACATTCACTTTTTTCTAGTAGGGTAAAAATTAAAGCTATCCCTGCAACAGACCATGGAGGCCCATAGGGTTGTGAGATGTTAAGGATCCCGCTCATAGATGGCGGTAAGGTTGTCCGCCTTACGCGCCGGCCGCCCTTTACCCCAAAGAATATTCCTAGTACTCATTTCTGTTAGTGGCTGAATCGACCCCAGGGCCATAGTGAGGCTGGAACGATTAGGTAAATTAAAAAAAATCCACCTCATCGTGATTCGATCTCACGTCCTTCCGGCTTGCAGCATAGTGCCTCAACCAACTACGCTACCGCGTGCCCCCCCGTTTTTCTAGTACAGTACGTACATTAAAAGTCTAGCTATTCCAAAAATAAAGGTGCCGAAGATTATACATCTGCTTCGGAAAATGCTCTATCTAGATTGTTTAAGAATTTGTTAATTTTCGTGTTTCACATTTAACTCGCACTGTACACCCCTAAACTATATGGTAAAAAAAAAACTCCGTTGTACCTTATATCACTGCTACACAGACGGCACACGACCCACTCGTACGCCTTCCAGCGGGACAAACCACGAGTCAGGCGACGAGTAAGAATGTTACAGGGACTGGATTTCCGACAACCTCATATAATTCACGCCTATTTGAAACATTGCTGTATTACATGAAACGTGCCTACAGAAGTGTAAACTATGAGATCAGCTTCTCTAAATACGAAAAAAACACTAGAACTCTGCACAAGCTTCTCTTTCCAACTGTGAGTGCCTCATTCCTACAAACCACTTGAAAATATGCCTGACGATAAACCAACAGAACGTGAAGACGGACAAAGAAGAAAGTAAGACGTTATTAGGATTGTAATTGTACAACAAAAATGCGGAGTGAGCGTCAACACGAGGATTTCGCGCTGCTTGTCTTCCTTCGAGTGTCGTGAGATGGAAACGGAGAAATATGCTTGCACATTTTGAAACTACGCGTAATTATACAGCGAATCGTTATCACGTACAAAGAAATGTGCATACATTTCTCAACTGGAGAGGAATTCCAACAGAGTAACTAATTTTATTTGTTTCTTGTTTATATTTTTTTTTTTCAATGGCTCTTCCAGCCCATTGAGGGCCGCGGTTTCTTATTCAGTTCCGTGATCATTTTTACACAGATGGCAGGACTTCCTGGACGGGTGATCAGCCCGTCACAAGGCCGCTACCTAACACAGGACAACACAAACATAGAATAAACGCAAACGGACATCCATGCCTTGTGTGGGATTCGAACCCACGGTCCCAGCGCCCGAGCGAGCGAAGACAGTTCAGGCCTTAGACCGCGCAGCTACTGTGACCGGCCTGTTTATATAATTAAAGCTACAAATATGAAAAGAACACTAATTTCGAAATACGTTAAGAATCTTTAGGCTACAGTTGTGTTAGTGATTTGATATTATCTATTATGTAACTGATATAACACTGAATGTCCAGTTTACGCTTAAACGACCACTACAAACACAGGTCACCACTGGAAGTCAGCAGCGCACGAATAAATACAACAATATTAATAATTCATAACTGAAGCTCTCGTCTCTTGCTTTCTTGCGTTGGGTACAAAACCGCTTTGTTCTGATAGTTTTAAGTCTTGATTTTTTTTGTTTCATCACTAACGACAAAAGTATTTTTTTTAAAGGTCAAAAGTAGGCCGTGCCATGGCTCAAACGGTTATTCGCTGGCTTCACACCGCGGCGGCCCGGGTTCGATCACGGGTCTGGTCAAGTGGGATTTGTGGTGGACTAAGTGGCACTGGGGGGGGGGTCCTCCGAGTACTTCATTCCACCAAATTCTCCATCATCGTATCACCCGGGGCAGGCTACAATAGGCCAGTCAGTGGCCGCCGTGCCGAGTGGACCCAGCTGGACTCCACTCCCCACAAAGCGAATTTAAAAAAAAGGTCAAAAGTATTCCATGTTCCAGTATGTTATCAATGCACTGCTCTGATAAACAAATAGTTCATCGTAAGTGATGAAATGAGCAAATTCATAATTATTTACACACAAGTGAAACATTTCTTCCACCAGCATCCCCTAATCCCTTATATTTACTTTTTCACTATAAAGTGCGTTGGTGTGATACCGGATAATAAAATACTACTGCTTCATGGCTGATCTCCTTGTGTGTGTGTGTGTGTGTGTGTGTAAAGCATATACTGCTGATGTGAAACTACCGACTTATGTGACGGCATAAATTATGGTAATTGTTAATTCCGAATCATTAGGCATTAACCCTCGATTGGACAAGTCCGGAAAAAAAATTGACATGAAAAACGTTTATTATTCATATCTGTAGATTACATTATATGAAATTTAACAATGGAGTCGCACTATTTCATGACATTTGGTGAAAATGTGATTCAATACAATAAAATGTATATATACAGCCATTATTTGTCTTTGTGTGTCGTTAAATTTTCACCAAGTATAAAAAAATGTTCCGATTAAAGGTTGCAGGCCTTACTGCATATCATGTGATACTGATTCGGGAGATTTCTGAGAAAATCATTTTACCTAAAATTCCCGTCAATACGACGCAAAACTGAAGTGGACTGATATCATTCTGTGTCGACTCTCGATCCATCAAAACGTGGTTAGCAAAAGTAAAGTAAGGCTATCCCTGTAACAGGCCGTGGAGGCCCATAGGGTTGTGAGACGTTGAGGTTCCCACATTTTCTAGACAATCGGCTCATAGATGGCGGTAAGGTTGTCAGCCTTACGCGTCGGCCGCCCTTTACCCCCAAGAATATTCCTGGTACTCATTTCTGTTAGAGGATGAGTCGACCCCAGGGCCATAGTGGGGCTGGAAGGAATAGGTACACTGAAAAAATCCAATGACCTCATCAGGATTTCACCCCGTAACCTTCCGGCGTGTAGCATAGTGCCTCAACCAACCACGCTACCGCGGGCCCCTGGCGTGGTCAGTAATTAACGATGGGGCTAGATATATGGATAGTGCACATAGTGATTTTAGTCGGCAAGCGAACTGTACCGACCGAGCGACCGCCGCTTGTCGGCGAAGCTTAGTGCCAACTTTTGCGGATAGAGGGTGTCGCGTGGTCAGCGCAACGAATCCCCACGGCCGTTAATTTCGGTTTTCTAGACCGGGCCCACGTGAACACACATTTTGAAAATAATGCACATCAAATCGAAAACACAAAATAATATACAGAGCATCTGAAAATTGTTGATGAAAGAATTATAGCTCTAGGACAGTTACGAACCAAAAATACAAGCAGATGTAATTATAATACTGTTGACATGATAACGGTAAGTTCAACAAGAGAAGACATCCGCCACTATGCAACGGCCGCTAAACATGTGACAGCTGGTTTTCAGTAATATACTACAATGTGCATAATGTACACTTTACGAAAGGCCACGTGTATTCATAAGAGACACACCCATCTTCTCGTCAGAGAGGATGTTACATAAAGACTACCACCACATGAGTCCAGTTAAAAACACTCTGGTCGTGGGTCTCCTGGGGCCTGGCGCCAAGATGAACTGACTAGCGGTAAACCGATATTCGTCAAGTAACTCTGACTTTGAGTCAGTCAGCGGAGTCAGTAGTCCGTGTGGAGGCAGGTTCGAATACCTCCACCGTATCCCTGCGAGTCGTAGGAGAGGGTGAAAAAGGAATCCAGTGCCGGAAGGTGTAACTGGGCAATCCTGTTCCTGGGGGATATAAATACGGGGACCTGGCCCTTCAGGTATTAATCTGAGACAGCAAAATGTGGTCACGAGTCTCGTGGGACTCGGACCAGAAATTGATTGCGCTGGCGAGGACCACCAGCTATTGTAAACGACAGACCGGTCCTCTCGTCAGTGACGGCGCCCCACATCAACAAGCCCGCGACTATAACAAAAATCTGATCTAGGACCCCAGCTGGGGCTTGACAGCAAGACAGACTGGTCGACGGAACGTCGGTCGTAACATAACTTTGACTGAGTCAGCCGAGAATTTGAGAACATTTGGGGCATGGGATAGGTGCGAGACAGTAGCCAGCCTGTAATGATGTGAGCAGAAGAGGACAATGTTGGGATCCGTTACCACTGCAGATAAACCGGGAAGACTTTACATGCGATACAGTGAGTTGCGGAGTGCGTAAATTAACAAGAGAGCTATAATTCTTTGTGGTTATGATTTATAAGCGTCCAGTAAATCAAATTACCAATGCAAACCCCGTGACCAGTCACTAAACACGTGAATATATGAACAGATGGGCCAAAACAAAGTTCGAAGAAAAGCCACTATTACTGACTGGATTAGATTAAAAGCGACATGGGTGTCAATTTTGTTTCTGAACACTGCCTGTGTAACTAAATAAAGAGATTCAATAAAACCAGCAATTGGAAATAAGCACGGAAGAAAAGTCACTTAGTATGCGAAACTTCACAATCCTCCACATGAATTATCACTGTAAAGGTAAAATGTAAAAGTTTTCCCTGTGCTTACCTAAGCACTACGCCACGAAGGCGTATAGGGGAGCGGTTGTACGGATCC
Source organism: Cryptotermes secundus (assembly GCF_002891405.2). Lineage (NCBI taxonomy): Eukaryota > Metazoa > Arthropoda > Insecta > Blattodea > Kalotermitidae > Cryptotermes > Cryptotermes secundus. Next base: position 565,967 of record NW_019728508.1, on the reverse strand, counting down.
ACATTTTCTTGATCTCTTGGTGCTAACTGGTGGTCAGTTTCACGCCCCGACTGCTTTACTCCCGAGGAAAGAGCCTCCGGTACCCATTGAATAGGTTGGATGAACTCCAAAGCCGGTCTGGACGATCCGACCTCTCCGTCGTACAGCCGGTAACCAGTCACTATACTGACTACGCTATCCCGGTTCGAATAATCGCCGTGTTGAACTAAATTAAAATCGGTATACGTGTATATTGTAACGGATTTGCTCAAAGCATTGCTAAGCAACAGCTCGAGGAACACCCCACGATACGCGCACGCAACAATAGGACGAATGCTATAGCTCGTTGCTGTGCAGCAGTCAAGCGCGCCAATGGACTGGCGTGATAGCGAACGCTGGACATATGTCCGTGCCAAGGAGTTTAGTTTGAAAACATTCGGCGCTACAAGGCAGTTGAGAGAATTAGAGTGAAGAGTTGAAGTCAACCACGGGAAGTTCGTAGTTGAAGTAGAATCAGAAGTCGGTCTGTGAAGACTTAACGTGTTATCTGAAGGCTTCATGAGTGCTGTTGTACAGTGATATTGCTAGTGTGTGATTAAGTGAGACTTTTAGAGTTCCTGTGCTAAAATCCGTTGACAGGAAACGGATAGTGAAAACACCATCAAGGCGTAGCCACTGTTGAAATGTTACCTAGCAACGACTATTACAAGCAGATATAGACGACTTTATTTATGTTACAAATATAGTAAGGTGTCTTCACCTTGTCGTGGTGAGGGGGTTTGAGTATGCCAAGGACCCTGAGAGCTATACCAGCGGTAGCGTAGCTACTGGCAGGGCCTCCCTTGCTGGACAGGTCAAAGGGTAGGCATCAGACGAAGAGAGACACCAAAAACCAAAAACTGATGCCGGAAGCAGCGTCATCAGCAGCGACTTGAAGCACAGAGCAAATGATGCTCGAGATGGTTCAAGTTCGTATAGCAGCAGGCGTGACCAGAGTGGTTTGAACGGCTGTTGTACTGCGATGTGGAAAGCAAATGGAAAAACTACCACATTATCACTTTTCCTGGATAGTCTCTTTCCAAAAACAGAAGATCGCATTAAGTGGAGAAACTGTTTTGGAAGAGACTGTGGACCTGTCGTCTGACAGATTACTGATGAATGAATGAATAGTAATCTTGGAAGTGTTATAATTATTTGTAATTACGACCTGTCAGTGGTCAATAAATCCAATTACCAATCCGAACCCCGTCTAAGTGACTCAAACACGTGACAATACATAGCTGCTGATATGCATCTGGATTACTAACAAATGAGAGGAGAACACGAAGTCAGTTGGCTGCAGTTCACACACACACACACATAAGCGCACTTCGGTATGTGGGACAGAGCAGTACCGGTTATGCAATCGGCAGCAGTTCGTGCAGAAGCCTTTAAGGTTAAATCTGAACAAGCAGCAGCAAGGGAAACAATGCGATAAACTAAATTTAGACCATTCATTGTTGCTTCCCCTCTTCCTTGGGCAGAGGGACATTGGATGATGTTTCGCACGCGAACCTGGCGCTATGAAGTGGGACATGGTTTGATAAACCCACACTGCACACATACATAAACCACCCAGGAGCATATTTGTATCATATGGATTACTTACTAACGAACATACTAATTACATGGTGAAGGGTATTTCTACAGAAGCTGAAAGTAGCTCACGTACTCAAACTCACTCACCGTCCTTTACGGAATGTGAAGGTTCATTACTGCGTTCACAAGATATGCCACTAGTCCCTACTGGGCCAGATGGTTCATGTGAGAGCAGGCCACTCCAGTCTTAAAGCAAGCCAGGGCTGAATGAGAAGGTGGTGGTGACGGGCTCCAAACGGAGGAACATATCTTCTGGGACTGTAAACTGTACGTGGGCCAAAGGGCAACACTGACGGATACTGTCTCTGAGGACAGCAAAAAAGGATACCCAAAGTAAGTTACAGAGCTCTTAAGGCTAGAGAAAAAAAGATTTTTACAAGGTGTTTGTTACTTCATAAACAAATTTCATAAATTTATTTAAAAAATAAAAAGACGTAAATGTATATAAAGGCGCGCCCACATTACTTGCTCTCGTGCTCGCCAGGCTTGTGCTCGTCGGGAGACTCGTCTGGCTTTTCCTTGTGCTCGTAAATCTTCGTCCACACTACTTCAGTTGCTCGCCAGGCTTCGGCGCGTGAGGATCCGTATATTTACTCGTAGTGTGTATGGGCTGTAGTCGTATTTTAATTTACTGGCTATAGTTTTTAAATAAAAAAATTAAAATTTGCTTGTCTCGTCACTTGTCATATAGTCCACATTACTCGCGAGCATAGCGAGTCGCACGAGCACGAGTAATGTGGACGTGCCTTAATATTAATAGAATACTCTTACAATTAAGAGACATATTTAAAAACCGCGGGGCGACCGCTATGAATAAGATGTTTATAAGATTGTGCTACAGAGGGCCGAATCGGCATTGTCTAGCCGTTACTTGTATATACATTTATTTTTTCAACTTCGTCTCTGACATTAAGGGAGGAACACAGACTGAGAGTGTTTGAGAACAGGGTGCTGAGGATAATATTTGGATCGAGGAGAGATGAAGTGACAGGAGGCTGGAGAAAACTGCATAATGAGGAGCTTCATAACTTGTACTCTTCTCCAAGTATAATTAGAATGATCAAGTCAAGGAGGATGAGATGGGCAGGGCATGTAGCACAAATGGGGAATAGGAGGTATGCATATAGGATATTGGTGGGAAAGCCTGAAGGAAGGAGACCACCGGGAAGCCCAAGGTGTAGGTGGGTGGACAATACTGAAATGATCTTAGAGAGATAGGATTGGATGGTATGAGTTGGATTGATCTGGCTCAGGATAGGGACCAGTGGATGGTTCTTGTAAACACGGTAATGAACCTTCGGGTTCCATAAAATGCAGGGAAATTCTTGAGTAGCTGCAGAATTTGTGGCTCCTCAAGGAGGGCTCAGCTCCATGAGTAAGTAAGTAACATTTATTTTTCCAAAATAAAAAAGACGATTCATGCCCCCCCCCCCCATATTACTTACACGTCCATTTTGATATTATCCTCCAATGTAAACCTACGTCATCCAACTGGCTCTACCCTTGAGAAATACTGTGCAAAATTTTGTATGCAGTTCTTATGACCTTGCTGTGTAAAAATATTATTATTTCGAAATCCAAAGAAAACCGGATGAAATCTGGAAGAATCTTCTAAGGAAGGTCATGGCTCAAAAATGGCTGTTTAGCCGCCGCCGCCGCCGCCGACGACGACGACGACGATAAAAAAAACCGTGACGTGCCCTTAACACGAGATTGCCCATCTTGGATCAACTGCAACCTAAATCCTAACACGCTTATTTTAACATCCCTAATATTCATCATAATAAATGAGAAAAGATGGCTTAGAGTAGTTCTTAAGGAAGATTTACAATTTTAATAAACATACAACCAATTATAAGTAAAACATTTTAAGTAATTGTGCAGCTTCGTTTCAAACTACAGAGTCATTTTTCTGTATTCCGTAAATAAAGGAGCGATTATTACATACTACACCAGAAGTCTCTAACATATTTTGGAACATCCGTGTGAAACGTTTTATAATATAGAACCAGACTCTCTCCCGCGTCGAACTGTTGCTTGAGAATTGCTCACTTAGTTAAGTGTTAGCACTGAGATGATCTGCACACAAAACCAGAACTAAGTAAGTGAGGTTACTGTTATATAAGAAAACTACACAAATGCATATATGGACTGTAATCTGTACGCTAATGACAAAAAAGGAGGCGCAACTTGGGCTATTATGCCGACTGATTGCAAAGTCCATGCTACAGCGTGTCGCAATTTTACATGTCGTTTCCTACCTCAACCCCTAACAAATAGCAACTGATGGCTAACACATAAACTAAACAATCCATAAATTCTGAACTAATGCACACTCTTTCTCGGGCAACCGTTTCGAACAGGGATGAGTAAACTTTACGCCAAAACTCAAAAATAAGGGAGCCACTGATGGCCGCACACAATATCTACATTTCTCGCGAGTGCACTCGTAATGCTGCTGTTTGCGAAAGTTCGAGCAACTTTCATCCAAGGCTCACACTCAAAACAGCCAATCCAGAATTCAAAATTACGAACTTCTATACACTGCTTCGGTTTTAAAAATTCATCCTGGGGTTATTTAACGACACTTTATCAACTGCAAGGGTATATGCGAATTAAATTAGATTAATGTATACAGAGTTGGAAATGATCGGGAAGGAAGCGACCATGGTCTATTTCAAGTCATTTTCCCGGTAATCGCCTGGAATGACTGCAAAAAAACCAAGAAAAACATTCGGATAGCAGATGCCCCGTCCAAGACTGAGACCGGATATCTCCACATAACAGCCTTAAGCGTTTAACGCTACATTGGTCTACTACTGCGTTGAACTTCCGTTAAACTTCCTCGTTAAATTCGGTCATACATTACGGTTCGTAAAAATATATCCTCCCACTGCCTTTTTTTTTTAATTCGCTTAGTGGGGGGGTAGAGTCCAACTGGGTTCACTCGGCACGGCGGCCACTTATTGGCCTATTGCAGCCTGCCCCAGGTGATTATGATGATGGAGAATTTGGTGGAATGAAGATTGGCAGGGGAAACCGAAGTACTCGGAGAAAACCCGCCCCAGCGCCACTTTGTCCACCACAAATACCACTTGACCAGACCCGGGATCGAACCCGGCCACCGAGGTGGGAAGCCAGCGACTAACCGCTTGAGCTATGGCGTGGCTATCCCACTATCTTACTTTAAATTTGCAGCATTTCTGCATTTTCAAATGGTTAATCGCAAAGCTGTCGATCACGGTGACCACGCGGTCTAAGGCACCAACCGTCTTCGTCCGCTCGAACACTGCGATGGATATCTGTTTGCGTTCATTCTGTGTTTGTGTTGTCATGATTTGGTAGCGGCCTTGCGACGGGCTGATCCCCCGTCCAAGGAGTCCTACCGATTATGCATAGAAATAAAACACTGAAAAAGCGGCCAAAGTTCAGTGGGTTGTGGAGCCATAGAAAAAAAACTGCAAAGCTTGTGGTTTTGGTTTTACTGCGAACAGATATTTCTGTGATCATGTCATTCGTGTCAACCACAGTGGCCGTGCTACATACGGCACGAAATTTCTTCGGAGGTTCGAATCTCACTCGAGGCATGGATGTCTTTGTGTATTCTGTTTTCGTTTAATTTCAACTTAATTATGAATGGGAACAGACCCATGAGCCTAAACGGTCAAGGCAGATGGTCATTCGTGAAAACAATACCTTTCTCAAAATTTTGTTTCAATTAATGCTTACTCTTTAAAGAAAACATGCACAACCGTAGGAGTGCTGACAAGGCTCATGCGATGATTGTCGGAAAATATTTATTCTGGGGGGGAGGGGATAACTCTGTATTCATTTAGTCCTATAACAAAGACATGTAACGTGATTTGAGGAGTCACAAATTATAATTCCAGTCAAGTCACCTTCTAAAAGCTTATCTGCTGGTACTTCCAAACCGAATACCTAAAGGTTGCACTGCCGATCAGAGTGGTCGCGAGGTCTAAGGTATGAACTGTTTTCGCTTGATCGAACGCTGGGATCGTGGGTTCGAATCCCACACAAGGCATGGATGGTTATGCGTGCGTTTATTCTGTTTCTGTTGTCCTGCGTGTAGGTAGCGGCTTTGCGACGGGCTGATCCCCTTCCAAGGAGTCCTGCGTCTGTGTGAAAAAAAAGGAGTCCTGCGTCTGTGTGAAAAAAATGACGAAAGGGAGCCCAGGACCGTAGAGCCACTAATGAATGAATGAATGAATGAATGAATGAAAGGCTGCAATACCTCTTGTCACCGATATCACAAAACACAGCGGTGGGAGGCACGGGCTAGACACGTAGAATGACACGGAAACCATCTCTGTACGTGGGATCAAAAGAACGCAGTACTGCGCGCTGACGACTAATCTCTGAATTACTGTCAAACAAGCAAAGAAACGAATTAAATGGACTCCACATGAAACAAACCGCATTAAAACGAACTAAATTCCAGATAAAATCCCACAAACTACCCAAAGGAATCACACTGGCCGACTTTTATAAAGGACACGATGCAGTAGGTGATCTAGTATGCCAGACTAAGCGTGTTTCCATGTCACTGCAATATATCTAAAATATATATATGTTACTTGCTCTTTATAAAAGGTAGGTGCGAAGCGTAGCAAATTGCTCTCACGTCATTCTGGTCACAAGCTTGAAAGCTGCGCCAGTGGAAGGCAGCGTGAGAGGGGAAAGAGACAGACAACGAGCTAAAGATGCCTCATTTCAAAATAGCCAGCCAGGAAATGTTTCACGGGTCTTACAACTCGCATATCGGATTATTGTGTCGTGACTATAATACAAGATATATATATCATGAACTGAAGAAAATCCGGAAGAGAAAAGATGGCCAACTGGTACATTACCTAGCCTGACTAATGGTGATAGAAAGTGAAATAATATCTGCCAAGTTACTGGCTACCACTATTTACTACTTCCTCACATACGTTCTAATACTTGTGGGATTAGATTTCCTTATCTATCTGTCTGTCCGTCGGTCCATCTATGGCTCTACAGCCCTTGTGAACCTAGGCCGCTTTTTCAGTTTCTTAATCTATACACAGTCGGTAGGGCTCCTTGGACGGGGATCAGCCTCTCGCAAGGCCGCTACCTATACACAAAACAACACAAACAGAATAAACGCATATACAGACATCAATGCCTTGTGTTATATTCGAACCCATGATCCCAGTGTTCGAGCGAGCGAAGAGAGTTGATGCCTTAGAGAACATGGACTTTACGATTACGATTATGATATCTCCCTTATATGAAATACATGATGTGTCACTTTCACAGTGCTATGTTAACTGTTCTGTTAGCATTCAAATCTCCTTACCACATTCGAACGTATTACTCATTTCAGGAATGACAATTTCGAAAAGCCTGAGCGCACTCGTCATCGCGGGAACTGTAACCCACTAAGAGAATTGAACAATAGCCTCATATGTAAATATGCTTTAGCGATATCGATGAGTCATCTGTGAAGTTTGAAAACTCACATTTTGTGGTACGGTTAGATAGAAACTGCAGATGACAGATTGGATCATCTCAGTAATAATAAAATGGACCTACCACTTCAAACTAACACGACAAACCAGTCTGTCAGTCGACATGCATTTCCTATAGACATTTACGAATTTCGGCCTTCTTTATCCGGTTCTTCCGACAGCCAAGCTTCGAAATCGGGAACGGAAAGACTCGTCATTATTTATAGTTTTATCGTCTGTATAAAACGACGGGACCGCCTCTGTGGTCTAGTGGCCAGAGGTCCTACCTACAGATCCAGAATTCCCGGGTTCGATTCCCGGCGCTGCCAGATTTTATGAGGGGTAGTGGTCTGGAACGGGGTCCACTCAGCCTCGTGAGGGTAATTGAGGAGCTATTTCATGGATATAGCAGCTCCGGTCTAGAAAACTGAGATTAACGGCCGTGGAGATCCGTTGAGCTGACCACGCGACATCCTCTATCCGCAAAAGTTGGCACTAACTTCGTCGACAAGCGGCAGTCTCTCGGTCGGTATAGTTTGCTTGCGGACTACAGGCACGGAGGTTCTTTTTGTATAAAACGACGGTACAAGAATACTGACATTTAAACCAATACGCAACATGATAGCGTGGGCCCCGCCTACGTACAGTCTGGGATTCAATTCCCACCGCTCGAACACAATCCACATATTCGATGGTGTTTCATCTCTACCTACACCATGTTATCGAATTATACAACGCTGGGAATTTAAGCATCAACAGTTGACACAGCTTCATCTACGTTCAAAATCTAATTACATTTAATGTATTAAAAATTAATCACCGCATAAAAATATGCAGTCCTACGCAATACTTTTATCTCGATTAAGTCATACTCGTAATTTGGTTTAAATGGGTCTGTTTTCCAACTGGTAAAAGGTAAAGTTGTCCTTGCGCCTAATTAAGTATACACTATGACTTGAAGGAGCACGGGGGAGCAGAGGTATAGCTCCACCATACTTGGCTTCGGCACTACATGGAGGTGATTGGTCAGTTCCACGATCATCCAACTTTAACTCTGGGGAAAGACCCCGGTGCCCATTGGACAGGAGAATGGGTGTGCCCCAGAGCTTGTCTGAACCGTGTGAACACTGTGGAGAAGAGAATACTCTCTTGCCCCTGCAGAAAATTAAACCCACGGCAGTCCAGCCCGTCGCTATACTGAATGAGTTATCCCGGCTCCATTTTTCATTCTGGTTAATGTTTAAATAAAAGTCTATGTATCACATTCCGTCAGTAATGCAATAATTGTTAAAATACTCACCATTTTACACTTAACACAACATGTTTCGGCCACAGACGGCCATCTTCAGGTGTTTCAATGCGTTCAAACTGCTACTCTGCTTCGATGAGCGCGATTTTAGCGCGTGTTTAATAACTGTTGCATTAATGACGGACTGTGATGCATAGACGTTTAGTTAAATATGTGCAACAAGATGCTGAAATACAGAATTAATAATATTGAATTTTTTTTTTTAGTTTAGAATGCAGATCTAATTTACAAATGCCAATGAATTCTCACGCTGATCCACCTTCCTTAATTTCATTTTCCCCCTTTCTTGTTCTCTTTTGCCTTAATAACTTACAAAATTACGACAGAAGACAGATACATACATACATACACTCCTCAAAATATTATTGCATGCACGGAACATAACGACCCTGTTAAGTTCTCTGTCTATTAATTGCAAACAAAACAACGTATTGCAATATCCGTATTATGTAGGGTGCCACATTCATAAAAACACATTTCGTATGAAAGCTGTCAAACAAGAGACCCGCATACACAAAGCGTTTGGTGTTGACTAACAGCGAATGTTTTATTATGTTTCGCTTGCAGTTTTAGCTCCACCCCCTCATCAATTGAAAGTTGCGACACGACACATTGTAGCTACAGCTACCTACATGTTAGAAAAGCACGTAACCAGATGGGTGTTCATTAGTTCATTTTCCTTCATTTCTGTACATTCACACATCCAGAATGTCGTCAAGATGAGGCAATTCGCAGTTACTCGTGTATATGAGTGACGGTTATGGAATATTCGATACGACAGCGATGACTTGCAAAGATATGAACTTGTATGAGAGAGACAGCCTTATGGACACAACACGCCTACATGCGTGCATTGAACTGTAACTTACATCTTACGTTTCGATAGGCTGTTGTATTTCAAATATATTATTCAGGGATGTAAACATTTTTATGAGGATCATCGTGAAGAAAATTAATCTTCATGTACATACACGGGTGCATGTGTAAGAAATATGAAAATACACTTGTCTAAATTAAATATGGGGGCCTGAAACATTGCTCTCAGAACCTCAGGCACTTCACTTTTCAAGGAAATGATACGACTTTTGAAACGGTATGCCAAACACTTCGTTCCACGTTTCTCTTCAGAGTCGAGAAGACTTGCCGTTGATATATTAAACAGAGTGTAAATAAAGGGCGAACAGAATGTGAAAGGAAAAATAAGACTCCTTGGGGATAATTCTATTGAGGCCTCATAGTGGCCTTGGGTTCCTTCTGGTTTAAAATCAACATCTCACTACCGTAACTAAATGTGCCCCTGATGTGGCGTTATACGCAGGCGTAACATTTTATCAAGTGTGAAACAATTTATTTTAATTAGAAATAATTTATTTGTACAATATAACTGCAACTTTATAACAGTATCTTCCTTCGGCTCTGGAATGGTGTCTCCCACGCATATAAAATCCGATACTTGTTAAAATAATATCCCCATTTCTATCCTTAAATCTTTCACTCTCGCATTCCCACTACTTTTGTTAAAAAGGTAAAGCTATCGCTGCAACAGGCCGTGGAGGTCCACAGGGTTCTTGGACGTCGAGGCTCCCACATCTAGACAATCGGCTCACAGATGTCGGTGAGGTTGTCAGCCTTACGAGCCGGCAGCCCTTTACCCCCAGGAAGATTTCTGCTACTCATCTTTGTTAGAGGCTGAGTCGACCCCAGGGACACAGTGCGGCTGAAAGGATTAGGTCAATTGAAAAATCCAATAGGGAATGGAAACCGCAATACTCCGGCTTGCAGCACAGAGTGCCCTCACTACTTCTGTCATCTATATGTAATTTTCACTACTTCTGTCATCTATATGTAATTTTCACTACTTCTGTCATCTATATGTAATTTCATGTGGCATTTTCAAGCAGTATCGATTGGTAGGATGATGTATTTACAATTACATGTTACATGCCATTTGGATTCCAGTCTTGTTATTTGGTTAGTAAAAGCTGTCCCTGTGCTTAATTATTTTAGCAATACGCCACGAAGGCGTATGCGGGAGATGATGTATAGATCCACATGTCTGGTAGGTGCACATACAAAACAGACCGCATCTTTGTATCGCTCCTCTGTAGGTCCCAACAGGTTCTCAATTTGTTGTGTTGCGTACTTGGTGCAAAATTTTGTTTTTGTATTAATTCAATTAAATACGAGTATGTTGGCATGTAGCACGAATGGGAGAGAGGAGAAATGCATATAGGATATTGGTGAGAAAGCCGGAAGGAAGGAGACCACTGGGAAGACCAAGGCGTAGGTGGGTGGACAATATTAAAATGAATCTGATAAGATTGGATGGTACGGATTGGATTCATCTGGCGCATGATATGGACCAGTGAAAGGCTCTCGTGAACACGATAATGAACCTTTGGGTTCCATAAAATGGTAGGACGTTCTTGAGTAGCTGCACAATTAACAGCTTCTCAAGAAGGGCTCAGCTCCATGAGTGACTGAGAAATAACAGTACGTTAATACATCTGTTCTGCATGAATATGCTACACTTGAATCTGTATGAACTTACACATGAATGAAACATTAAATTTGAAAGAATAACAAGCAGCATGCACTAGGGGTGCTACAGGAAATGTTTTTGGATAAGGCTGCTTACAAAAAACAAATTTCGTCAAAAATACCTAACTTCTCTTTTACAGTTTGCAACAGCACCATGATAGTCACTGTCTAGTTCACAACTAAACAACAGAGATACATTCTCACAGTCACAAATTTACCAGCTACAGCAGTCAGTGGTTAAGTAGCTTAGACTTCAAATACAAAATAAACAGTGAAGGACATTACAAATTTCACTGAAGCCATTAACTCGGTATTATCACCATACACTCCACTTTTCCCCACGCACATTTTATAATCTTCCTTAGAATATACAAGCCCGCAAAAACGCAGAATGGTACATGAAGTCTTCGAAATAAATAGTTCCTTCTCTAGCTACAGTTTCCCACAGATAAACCCTCCACTGATCCACTCACACCTGTTAAATAGTGACGTCCGTGGCTGTGGACGCTATCATAGCTGAGAATCTGCTTTCGGCAAAGGTGGAAACTGTAATGCCGACCGAAGCCCAGGTACCTCCACTGCGGTCCCGCAGTCCTATCCGTAACTACTGACAACTTCTATAAAAACTGTACAACGATGCAATAGGGAGGAATATCGGCAGAATGGCAAATCTTAACACTCATATATGTCAGTACATGTATGTATATTTGTTTATATATAACGTATGAAAAGTTTATAAACGTTCACAGCTTTAAAACATTTCACATCGTGCAGATGATCATAAAACCTTTATGTTATTTTTGTGGAACGATTTACGTTATCGCGAATTTCGTAAATACATTTTGTAAAGTGTAATGTCTGACGAGTCTCCGTTTTAATTACATCTCTATTATGTTGTATACAACAGGTCTACAGTGTTTGAAGCCAGATATGTGCTGAAATGTCTATCACTTTCGGTTAGCATTCGGGATGTACCTTGTTCGAACCTCAACCAGAATTGGATTTCTTTGTTTCTGGTGCTTTTCCTTGGTTATTCTATGCGAATATACACCTTAAATAACACATCGCTTCTCCGCTCCTGCCATCATTCATTTCCGACTGGAGATCTTTTACTATGTAACCTAAACGTGTAATATAGCAATGTTAAAATGAGAATAAACATCATTCTAAAGTATACAGGGTGTTTCACGACTTTAGGGCATAACTGAAGGAAGTGATTTCCTAGGTCTTTGTGATCAAAAATATTCATATAAACATTTGTCCGATTTTGGACGGTTACGGAGTTTGACCGTTTTTTCATTCCCGTACATGCCCTCGTATGAACCGCCTCTGTCATCTGGCGGGTCGCTATTTTTAGCCAGCTACAGACAGAGCGTTCTCAGTATCTCGACACATGAGAGCTACCTAAGGCGGGGTGGGTTGCTATGTCCGGCGCGGTTCACAACCGAGTGGTAGCCTGTGTTGCGGCCGGCGGTGGCATTTTCGAAAATCAGCTTTAAGCACCAATAAATTCAAATTAAAGGTAATTTCACGAAGTTAACTTTAAATTCAGACTTTAAATGTATCATGCATTATGCTGGTTTATTATTTTGTTCCGTTTACTGTCAGTAATCGTTACCTTCTATTCTGAGTTTAAAACGGTCATAACTCCGTAACCGTCCAAAAGAGGACACATGATTATATGAACTTTTTTGATCACAAAGACCTAGGAAATCACCTCCTGCAGTTATGCCCTAGTGTCGTGAAACACCCTGTATATCAAGCGTCCTGGGGTTTAAGCGCCAAACCTGGCTGCCTCATTCTTTCTGCAGTCTAAGTAGCAATCAGTGCCATGTATTATCTTGAACATGCCCTGAAAGTCTAATAAATTTTCTTTAAGGAATAGTTCGAAGAGTTAACGTATAGAAAATTCACCTTAATGCATGGACAGAAATGAGGTAAATGTGCAGGCCAAGCTTTTAATACAAAGAATCTGCTTTCAATTAACTAGTGGACTCCTTCCTTCTTAGGCAGTCACGGATAACACCCAATGCGTGTTTAGATACAGCACGAAGTCTAAAAGAAATCCTTCAAGCACGTGGTACAGACTGTTGTTCGCCGGATAGGTCCGCTACCTCGTCCTGCTTTATTCACCAACGAAAAGACATAACCAGAAGAAACCCAGACATACATCCATGAACCAAGCGGGATTAACGAGAGTCCAGGTAAATGAAACAAACAAATTAAATGACTAACAACAGGTCCTTCAATATAACCAGATATACTGACTCTCGTTCCTACACGTGTGAAGACATTGCATGTGTTCATGGCAGTGAATAAATGACAAGAATCATGACACTAAAAGGCACGGATGCATACCGAGATCACATGCTTTTACAAATCCATCTTTCCATATCAGTCCAATGTTATATACGCGTTACCTTCTATTTTATAAAATGTAAAAACAACTTTAAGGAAACCGTGTGTTCGTACTTTATCCCCTCAATCTCTTCTCAATTTACGACAAAGACTTATTACACCCCATTTCTCCTACAAAACAACCTTTTGTGTTCCCTAACCGTGAAATATATCCGGTAATATTTCTTAGAAGTATGGGCACACACGGTGCAGGAGTCGGTGCTCAGTTAACTTCGTACCTCGAAAGTTCTGCCTTTAAAATGGACGTACTGAACACCAAGCCACTTCGCACTGCTATGACAAAAAACAATTGTGCACTTACTCTGTAGGCAACAGAGTGTGCAACAGTCTGAGAACATTTTAGCAGTCGAACCTTATCGTTTCTAGTTCGGCAGTGGAACTTGATTTCATACTTCTTAATATTTCTCCTGTCGAAAAATTAAAACTTAGCCAAATGACAATAATGACTGTTAAACTTATTTCGCCATATCTCGCGTCAAACTTTCCTGTGCTGACCTCTCTTCTGTAACAACTGTTACTGTAACTGTGTAGGGCTATAGAGAAATACTTGTACAGACGACCGAACGAAACGTTCAACAATGCTGAACATGCTGGCCAACAGAACTTCCGTAACTTTGAATGGTGACGCTTCAGCTCCTCCCCCCCCCTTCATTTCATGTATTTTCTTGGCAAAAATCTTGTTACGGCACATACTGTAGGGCCTATAGATGGTTTACAGGACTTCCAATGTGGCCAAAGACTTCGTAAGCTTAGTCTGCACTGAATGAAGAACTATCTGTTGAAGATTTTTTTATTGCTATTGGGGTGGGACTAAGTCCCTTGGACTGCGACCACTTCTGGCCTATTGTACCAGCCCAAGATGATAGGTGAGGGTGACTGTGGAGCAATTGGTGGAAAGAAGATTGGCAGGGGACACCGAAGTACTTGGAGAAAACCTGCCCCAGCGCCACTTTGTCCACCACAAATCCCACTTCACCAGACCCGGGATCGAATCCGGGCCGCCGCGGTGGGAAGCCAGCGACTAACCGCTTGAGCTATGGTGCGGACAACGGAACGAGTTGGTGGGTGGGTGGATGGACGTAGTCATTCCATGTAAATCTGTTTTTCGAGAGAGGAGGAAATCAAATCGACGAGAGAATATTATAATGAATAATCCACAAAAGGCGAGGAATTTATTCACTACCTGAGCGACTATTAGTTTCTCAAGGACTCTTCTCCACGGAGTTAGTCAGCAAACTCAAGCACCGCATCTCAGTCTATCAAGAGTTCTATTTGCACTAAAATTTTACAACAGTTCACATTTTCCCCAGTTGTGTTTCTTCCCCTTCCTACTTAAAGTCTCTTGACTTCATCACCGCAACAACACTAATGAGAAGAGAAAACTACGAAGCGACCAGTTACGTAATTTATTCATTCCCCTAGCAGTTCATCCCTCCTAGACCCAAATTCTGTTCTAGGAAGTTTCCATAAGACGTTGCGCCGGGCCGAGAGGTTAGCTCTCCCGCTCCACAAGCTCGACTTTCGGCCCGAGAGCCAGGTAACCACAAGTTGTCGGGTATTTACTAGTCGCTGTAGACAAATTCTGAAATAGGTCACTGCAGCGTCCTTCCGTATCCTTGCTCCTGTGAGGTGGAGAAATGGTCACCTTGAATAAGAAGCATCCTCTACTAAAAACTAAGATTTCAAATATCCTTCAGGGTTAATTAGGAAGATCTGTCTGATAATAATTCAATAAAAGTAGTTGGCAGGGTGTTGAAACATCTATCAGGAGAGCCTTGATCGGCATGAAACGTTCACCCTTAGGTTTCGAATATGTGGTCCAAGACTTATGTAGTTTTAATCACTTCCTTTAGAGCCTATCAATAAACGTTTGGTTAATACATCTCAATTCGCTCTTGCAGAACTCAGGGTCCTAGTCTTAACGTGTCATCGCTCGTGTTATGACGTCACATAAAGAAACTCCGTGGCCCGCAGTCCGCAAGCGAACTATACCGACCGAGCGGCGGCCGCTTATCGGAGAAGTTAGTGCCAACTTTTGCGGATAGAGGGTGTCACTTGGTCAGCGACATGGATCCCCATGGCCGTTAATCTCAGTCTTCTAGACCGTATGACGACACATATCCGTACACCATTCAAACCCTTGGATGTGTTTCGCATTGAGACTCAATTTATTAAGGCTCTAGCGTGTTATCTCACCACTAGTTTGACGGACATGAGTCTTAACAAGAGATTACCGCAATTAGTATTAACAACAGAAAGTTGTTCTGGACCCAGTTCAGTCCCTTTGCAATATCTAGGTTGTCAAGAAGTGTGAGAACCGCTTCTGTTACAACCGAAGATCTGAAGACTGTGTTCAGCATTTAAGGAAATGCCGATATCCAGCACCCTCCAAGACGTTTCAGACACACAGCCAATGTGTTTATCTGTGTGCACTTCGTTTATTTAAAGAGAAACATTCATCAATTCACATTTATTTCTTTATTTCTCCCTTCATCTCTTTCTTTCTCTCTTTCTTCCGTCGTTCCGTTTCTTTATTCTTACTCCCTTATTTCCTACCACATTTCCTTTCTTTAGTAGTACAATCTTTGCTTCCTTATTTCGTATCTTTTTTTTTTTTCCTTGGCACTACAGCCCCAGTGAGCCTAGGCCTACCTCCATGAACTTCTCCGTTCACTATTTCGTATCTATCATTATTTATTCATTAGTTCCTTTTTTTTTTGTATTGTGGAACTAAATAATTGTAATAAGTTCTACTGATACGGATGCACCACGATAGAGCTCCTATAGCAGAAGTTCCCATAGTCGCAAGTACTTCTCACCAGCACCGCTATACGTGGGTGCTAGCAGACGCTTAGTCGACAAGAATGGAGCATTCTTCAAGAACGTCACTGTACAGTCTTAGCAGCATACATCTCAACAAAGAAAAATATAAGGAGTTTGAATGTCCAGCGATGTTACACGGTACCTTCACCTGCCATAAACTGTCGCCAGTGCAGACAAGACTATTGAGTGCTGTGCCACAGATGCGCCTGCCCGCTGTCCACAACCGAATATCAATCGTGACGTACTAGGCACTTTTTAAATATATAACAAGAGTTAACGGGGAGCCGGGATACCTCAGTCGGTATAGAGACTGGCTACGGGCTGGACGAACCGAGGGGTCGGAGTTCGAGTCCCGGTGGGGGCAAGAATTTTCTCTTCTCCACGTCGTACAGACCGGCTCTGTGGTCCACCCAACCTCCTACTCCAATGGGTACCGGGGACTCTTTCCCCAGGGTTAAAGCGGCCGGGGCGTGAAGCTGACCTAGTGCTGAGGTCATGAACATGTGGACCTATACATCCACTCGCCCCATACGCGTTCATGGCGCATATTTAATTGGTTAAACACAGGGTCAACTTTATCTTTACCTTATAGAATTAACGTGTGTGTGTGTTTCATGTTGGTACTTATAGTTACGTTATTATATTTTAACTCTGAACTTCGGAAAGCTACAACGTACCCACTCCTTATGAAGGAAGCAAAGAGGTCTATACAGCCTACATATTCACATTCATACTTAGGCTTCTAGTACGTTACGACCATAAAAAAAATTAAAATAACTACTCTATAAACAAACCAGGTCTATGGTACAGGGTGTTTCACGGGTTGCATAAGTAAGAACTTAACCCTTACTGAAAAGCTAAGATCGATCGGGATCATAACAAAACTCTGCCACTGGACCCTTTACTAAATAAGTTCAATTCAGTTCACATCTAAACATGCAATCCGTCGTAAATCCGTCGCTACTTCATATCTCGCATGCAGCCAAAGGGATATTATGATTTTATAAATGTACACTGGCCTTGAACCCTCCACTATTCTCATATGAAAGCGAGAGAGATATGCCTGGAGTTCAGCAAAACACAAGGTTCTTGAAACAAGCGAAGTTCGGAAGGTAGATGGATAGAATTCCGACTGTAGACATGAACTATAAGTAATTCAAGTAATGTCTGACAGTGATTATAGAATACAAAAGCATTTTATGGGAGTTTCAATACAAAAGGCTCGTAACTGTGGATATTGGCACTCTGGCGGCAAGTCACAGGAAAGCTGCCAAACTCCCAACTTGCATGAACGTTGTCAACAAACACAAATCGCATGATAACAGATGAAAAACAGCCTGCTTAGCAACAACAAGAAGTGAAGTACTGAAACTTAAATGACAGTATCAGAATATCAGGAGCTGTTTTAAAATACTACTACGAAGAGCTGCATTTTATTACAAGGATTCACAGATCATTCATGAGGGTGATGTAATGTTTCAAGAGCAAAACTTCCTTCTGTAAAAAAAAAAATTATGAACTTGTCCTTGTCACTCCGGGAACATTATGGTGGGTCTGAACGAGATATTCCCTCTTTCTCCCTAAATATGGCCCTAAATTTAACACGTATATCACTATGAATTATGAACTGGCAAAAACACATACGGGATGCTGTATAACGTTGAAATATAAACCTGGGTGAACAGGCATTACTGCATCACGCAAGAAAACAGTAAGAAGAGAAACGCCTCTTTAAGAACGTCAACGCCTGTTTGCATACAAGTTATACAAACTGTACGCTGAGAATTCTCTCCGCAGACATCATTAACTCATTTCAAATTACATTAATAGCTTTCTTCTGCATAATTTTCAATGGCCTTAGTTACATTTTTTTACAGAAGAAAAATTTCGTTCATTTTAATTCCGCCAAGCGTTAAGTGTTTCGAAACAGCTTTATAAACCTTAGAAGGAAAACAAATACCCGATTCCCTTTGGAAGTATCGCACTTCTTCAACAGCTTCAACCCCCAAATTACACCACAACAGTGATACCTACAAGATGTATAATCACCCGCATTTCTTCGGGAAACCCACTAATACTAGATTATAGGGTGATTGAAAACGGGTGAAATTAACAAAACTCATTCTACCATAAGTTTGAAAAAAAGCATCAATGTAGCTTTATTAAATGAAAATTGGGGTACGCAGTAGCATAGTTGGTTGAGGCACTATTCTACAAGCCAAAGATCGCGTGTTCAATTCCCGATGTCAATGGATTTTTCAATTGACTTAATCCTTCCAGCCGACTTCTTGTACTCTTCAACTATGGACTTCCCCATGGCTCTCTCCTACCGAGAACTGAAACTCATATAGCCGAGGAACGGACACGCATCACAGGGAACACACGTCACGTGACCACCACCCACTGCTGTGACGTCACCGCGGACACGGAAATCGCAGCCTCCTCTATTGCTGCGTGTTGGACCGTGTTTACACAGCTGTTGCCTGGCAAAGCGTTGATCAAATCCGTTACAGTATTATCAATGTGAGTGTGTGTGTCTATATTTACTATTTTCGCGTGTCCCTAGTAATTACTAGACCGAACCAATTTATGAAGGTCAAACTAATAATGAACATCTTTAAACAACGATCACTGCACCGAATTCTCTATACTGGTGTGGACCAAGTGAACTTCAGAAGTGTATTCAGCGTGGAATGTTTAAACGTATGACGACGTTATGCTGTTACTTGAAATGTTAGGTGACGCAACAAGAAGGAGCTCACATGCAAAGTCTGGATAAGCTGCGTTCATTATTCTTTGAACAGTAACTCGTTAAGAGCATTGGGTATCAACTTTGTCAGTACGAGAAAATGGTGCGTACGCTGGAACAAAGGGTGGATGGGAATGTTTGTGTTAAACTGCAGATATCACCAAGTAAAATGTTAGGGATGTTAAAGGCAGTTTATGTTGATTCCCCAGGCCAAGGAAGCCATGGATGTCAAAGTCCAAGTTCGAAACAATGTTGATCTGCTTTTTTGACATCAGGGGTATCAGGCACTCTGAATTTGTACCCGAAGGGACCACTTTTAATCAGATTTCCTACGTGGAGGCTTTGAAATGGCTTATTGCGAGGAGAGTTGTGGAGAGATCGCTCACTGATTCCTCACAATGACAACGCGCCTGCACATTCTTCGCTTCAAGTGTCGCAGTTTTTAGTGGGAAAAGGAATCTCTGCCATGGATCATCCGCCGTAGTCTCCTGACTTCGCTCTATCTGACTTCTGGCTGTTTCCAAAACTCAAGAATGTGCTGAAAGGAAAGCGTTTTCGGAGGTTGAGGACATTAACTCATCTGTGGAAAAAAAAAGTTTGACATACATTCCTAGGAGCTTTGTAGGGAACTGGAGGAAGATTACTTTATAACTTCTAGGTTGCTAATATCTGCAGCCCTTAAATGTACTAATGCCGTTTTCTAAAAAGGAATTTCCGGTACTCAAATGTGGAGGGGGGTAACCTTTTGAAGTTTAAGATAAAATAAAGCGGCACCAATGCATGAGATGCATCACGAATTACTGAAAATTATGTTATTTCCGGCAATAGGTTTATTCTAATTTTGAATTCTTCTATTTACCAATTTTTGTCCAGTATTTTCGTGTCCTGTATAAAATGGTGCCCATGTGATGTGCTGTGCGTATTAAAAAGAAAATGATCTTCTATCTACCGAAATCATTCAGATAAAAAGGAAGCAACATGGCAACACTGTGTTCATTCTCCCTTTGATAATGACACGTTAACAACTCCGACATGTGAACTTTCTAAAGAGAGGAGGAGGGGAAAATAAAAAAAAAAGCAAAGGTGGGAAACAAATACGAAGGAAAGACAGCGAGAACTTGATGAATTCATCTAAATTACACCACGTTTTATATCGTACTACAAGTACATGGGTTGTCAGGGTAATGTTTTTGCTTATATGTGGCATATGTTTGCTTATTATAGTAGGACAAGTATTACTGCCATACAGTGAATAACCGCTTCAGAAAACAAGTTATAGTGAACGCATAAAATAAAGTAACACGCGGTTGGAAAAAAGAAATTATTTCATCTGCACTACCTACTCTCATTACCCACAGCTTTTTGAAAACTATCATTCAGTTTTTTTTTCTTTCTCCTCTCGCTCCTACTTAGGATCATAGGGCTGATTTCTCAGTTTCATGATCATTTTACAGACGGTAGGACTCCTTGGACGGGTGATCAGCTCGTCGCAAGGCCTCTACATAAACATATGATCAACACAAACACACAATATACGCATACACACACACACACCAAATATCCATGCCTTGTGTGGGATTCGAACCCACGATGCCTTAGACCGCTCAGCTACCGTGACCGGTTTATCATTCAGTAACCTGCAGTAAACATTATTAACGCGATACGACTAAGGAGAATTGAATGAGTGGGCATGCAGTCGTCTGTGGGGGGATGAACAACAAAATTAAGTTCACAATCTGAACAACACGGAGGCGCGGAACAATATTAAAGTGGATCTAAAAGAAGGGGTACGACGATGTAGATTAGGTTCATCTGATTCGGAATAGTGAACAGCTGAAGGGCTCATGACAACAAACACGGAGAAATTCAAGCCACGCTGAACGAGAACTAACTTCTCAAGGAAATATTTGGCTGGTTAGATACACGCAACAAATGCAATCGAGATAAAAAAAATGGAATAATCTTCCAGAAACATTGGAACAAAATTTGTAACGTACCAAAATATGAAACTCAAATGGGCTACGAGACACACAGGCAACGCCATTAACCATTAACCCCCTGTTGGACTCTGTTGCATGGAAAGTTTTGCTTGTGTCAGTAAAAGATATAATTCTAACAACGTAGTCTTAGGGCACGGACACATCAAGGAAACTGGCAACCGCAACGCAACCGCAATTTTCGAGAACTGTTATTAGCCTGAGTTGAGCACATGTTACTGGATAGAGCAGCGCAAATTGAGGAAACGGCAAAGCAGTCGGTCCATTCAGTCACACGTGTTCAATTCGGGCTGATAACAGTTCTCAGAAATTGCGGTTGCGTTGCGGTTGCCAGTTTCCTTGGTGTACCCTCGCCCTTAGTGTAACGGGTTGCCAAGGGTGTATCAACAGTTCTAAGAAACTGTCTCATCTGGTCAATGGAAACCACTGACACAGTACGCCTTAATTATCACTAAACGTCATCCTGCTATTTATTTAACGCAACACTTCGACTCTTACAGAAGATAGAGATGTACAGGCATTTCCTGTCTCCCACGGGAAGAGAGTCCGGTCACATGCCTGCCACTCCAACGATACACACTAGCCCAGAGGCTGCTAGTCTTTCTTGGGCGACGGGCAAGTAGGAAAAGCTGATGATTTATAACAGACACTACATGAATCTACAAAAAAAAAACGGATTTAAATAATTACGTTAGGAATAGCTTTGCATCTCGTGTTCTCACAGGACATTTCTCCAAATACTATTTTGTACACTCCCTCAAAAAATGGCTAACGAATAATAACTAATTTTCTTACAAAATATCATTATTTAATCTGAATACCTCAATAAATGTCCTCTGGCTGGAATTTAAACAGTTAAACTCCATCGCCAATGAACAGAGATACGGTTTATCATCAGTGGCTCTATAGCCTTTTGTTGCCCCCAGGTCTCTTCTTCAGCGTCGTAATCATCTTTATACAGACGGCAGGACTCCTTGGACGGGGGAACAGCCCGTGGCAAGGCCGCTACCTACACAGGGCAACACAAACACAGAATAAACGCACTCATAGACATCCGTGCCGTGAGTGGGATTCAGACTCACGATCCCAGCGTTCCAGCAAGAGAAGACAGTTCATGCCTCAGACCGCGCGGCCATTGTGAGTGGCAGAGATTCGGTTCACTGAATGGAAATCACCATGTGCTTCGCCATAATCGGTGGGCACATAAAAACTGTAGTCAATGTTTTAAATTTCACACGGGCAGCCAAAATTTTTCCGTGTGGACGAATGCGCAAACGCGCGTACAGTTAACAGAGTCCTCCAATACATCCCTAATGTACAGATCACGATTAAAGAAGTTTATGCTGGGGGCAGCTCAGTCGGTACAGCGACAGGCTAAAGGCCGAATGACCACGCTTCGATTCCCGGCAGAGCAAAGGATTTTTCTCTGCTCCACAGCGTCCAGACCGGTTCTGGGGCCCACTTGGACAACTCTGCCTTATGTTTCAGATACAAGTACAAGAAACGTTTAAATACAAAGATAGGGTAAGTATAAAAATCACAGTAGTACAATACAGTAACTGTAAGTCGACAGATAAGTAATGTCATCTTTTGGTTTATTTAATGACTTTGTAAAGCAGTACCGGTCATACAGTGTCAAGTGAGGAATTATTTACATAGAGTTCAGTTGGGGACAATGAAAACGTTAGCAGTCCGACACAAGAGGACTCCTCCACAACACCGGGTAAGCAACTGAAAAGGTTGAAAAGCTCTCGTTCGCGCATTGTTATGCGCATCCAGTCGCAGAAAGTTAAAATTAAATAACAGATGGATCTGCGCGGAGAACCAAGGATATTCAAGACAATACTGCAGCTTGTGACAGACTGCGGTAGTCGAAATTCTGTCGACCTGACAGTTCTCCTTAAAGGTTATTTTCATATTCTGAATACACTGACTTTACCTACTCGACATGCGTGGCCATTTGCCTAACCGCGTCTACAGTATCTTAGAATGAGCGCCCCATAATGACGGACCTGTGCACATAACCTCCTTCAATATACATTGTTTAAATAAAAAAATATTTGCAAGTCAAATTTCGTACCGTGTCTGCGTATTGTGCACAATTAGGCTTCAGAATCGTTGGTAGAAGTTTTTAGCAAAGTACACTTGTAACAACAGGCAAGTAAACAACATTCAAACTGAAAATATATATATAATGGACTGATTTTAAATTCAACCAATAAGAAGAAAGGGCATATTTTACACAATGATATGAATGGATAAGAAGTACAGATGTGAAAAGGTTGAGACATGTGCTCCAGCCTGCCGGTCTGTAGTCGGGCTATCAGGACCAGCCTCAAAACATTAAGAAGCTGTTTCTTTCTGCTCTTTCCACAGCCGTAACTTCAGTCTTAACACCTGCTAACACCTCTCTGACTTAGGCGTATGGTTGACTCCTTTATTTCATGACGCTTTCTCAGTTGCTTAGGTTATGCTGCTTTTAATGACGTACTGAAAAGGATCTGGAGCTGGTCTTGGTCTTCTGTTCTACTTCAAAACTGTTATCCGAGCAATAGCCTGGAGGTACTGTGAAAAACAATGGAAATCTATCGCGACAATCGGGCTCCCGGCCGGAATTTAAACCCGGGACCTCTAGTCTCCAAAGCAGTCCTAACCACCATCATGTACGTTTTCAAATCCACCAACGGATATGCAAATAGGTTAAGTTATGTAAAGTTGTCCCTCTGCTTAATTAAGAACTATTCCATGAAGATGTATGGGGGTGTGGAGGTATATCTCCACATTTCTTCACCTCGGAATATTGTTCAAAATTATAGCGTGAATTTTATACCTTACCAAAGTCAGAATTTTCTTTCCGTGTCAGCTGCCTTTGGAGTATGAATGCGACTCCTTAATTTGCTGTTACTAAAGTTAAACAACGAATATAAATCCATGGTACGAGATCTTTCCTTACGCAGCAGAGTTACTAAACTGTTACAGAAATCACCTCTTTCCACACGTAGAATCCGAAAGATCGTCGTTTATTAAAAAAGCCCATCACTGGACTCAATCCTAAAGCTAGTTCAAACCAATCCATATATGCACAGCGCTTTCGCATGTCCCTTTTAATATTATCCTCCGACATAAGCTCAAATCTCCCGAGTAGGCTCTTCCTTTGAATTTCCCAACCACATTTCTGCATAAGTTTCTAATTTCTCCCAAGCGTTATCCTTAACATAATCACCCTACTGAATTCTAAGTGGGTTTTCACGACAGCGCAACCATAAGGGGCATTTACGCGTTCCGCTAACTTGACAGGAGAACCGTTTAGCTTTATCGCCTGTGTCTACACTCATTAGTGCCCTACGTAAATACAGCGTGTAACTACACGTCCAAAGCTATTTCCTACTGATAGGCAAGATTTCACATATGCTCAAATTTATGTAGGCCTAACTATGCCAACACGGTCACGGTAGCCGAGCGGTCTAAGGCATGTTCTGTCGTCGCTCGCTGGGAAGCCGGGATCGTGGGTTCGAATCCCATACAAGGCATGGATGTTTGGTGTGCGTTTATTCGGTGTTTGTGATGTCCTGTGTTTAGGTAGAGGCCTTGCGACGAGCTGATCACCCGTCCAAGGAGTCCTGCCGTCTGTGAAACTGAGAAATCAACCTTATGCTCCAAAGTGGGGGCAAGAGGAAGGGGAAAATAAAGTATGCCAAGTAGATTACGGGTTGCTAGTATCAAGGGCAACGGTAAGTTTTTTTTACACATACTTGAGGAATATGAAGAGTTCAGGAGGATACTGATTGCATTCGCTTCTTCATAACACCATTTCCATCGCTGAAATTCCCATAGTAAAATGAAACCATATTAAACTGCTTGGAGGATACTGCTCTCCGGCTTAAGTATGTTCTTTCCTTAACTGTCAATTTATATTTCTTTCAACGAAATATTGCCTTCAGCAGTTACCTCGAAAGTTATTTGCATCTGCCCTTACTTCAGCTTGACGAAATTCCACCTATGTGCAAAAGCGACATAAATGTGCAATCAAGAAGTTAAGTCCCCTTTCTTGCTATTTATTATATATTTTACTGATCCCAGTCCCATGTCTGCTCTTTACTGCTCTCTGTACAAGTTCTGGCGCGTCTTGACCGCCGATGGCAGTGTGAAAGTTCTGTGAAGTGGCTGCGCATTTCACTGCTTTCTTGCAAGTAATTTTAGTGAATCTTCCACTCGAAGAGGAGTTGAATGCTAGCACAACCACCTTATTCGCTTGTATTAGTATCCTTCAATTTCTTTTTAATATTAAAACTTCAATTCCAAGGTTCAACCGCCTCTGTGGTCTAGTGGCCAGAGGCCCTGGCTACAGATCCAGAGGTCTGGGTTCGATTCCCGGCTCTACCAGATTATTTCTGAAAAGTAGTGGGTCTGGAACGTGGTCCACTCAGCCTCGTGATGATAATTGAGGAGCTGTTTCGAGGAAATAGCGGCTCCGATCTAGAAAACCGATATTAACGGCCGTGGGGATCCGTTGCGCTGACCACGCGGCACCTTCTATCCGCTAAGTTGGCACTAGCTTCGCCGACAAGCGGCGGTCGCTCGGTCGGTATAGTTCGCTTGCGGACTGAAACCACGGAGGGGTTTTTTTTTTTGTATTCCAAGGTTCCGTGTGACTGAAATATGAGCTGCGGTTGGGGCAACGATTTAATAAAACTAAAGAAGAGTTCCAACAGTGTAAGCGAATTCTGGTGTAATGGTGACAACCATGCACGTACAGGAAGAGACAAGCATGCCACGTTTGAATGGGTACACAGTGTTTGCGCTTTGCTTTCAATACTATATTTCCAACTCTACAGAGAACACTGATATTTAACGGATCATCTGTGCGTATCATGATTTTGAGCAAACTGACACATGGAAAACAGAAACAAGTTGAAATTCCTAATGTAGATCTTAAACAGTCTCACTTTTATTATTAGCACTATAATCAATGGAGGATACGCTGGGAGGGCCACATAGAACGGAACCCCTGAAAGGAAAGACCACTTACAATACCTAGGCGTAGATGGAAAGATAATATTAATATGTATCTAAATCCTCTGAAGCGTGAAATTCATCTAACTAGTGTTTAAAGATTCAGTTCCTAACGCACAGAAACTGCAACGCGTCCTAGAATAATTACTATTTATTCTGGCAATCATACGAAACACACAAATATACTCTGGAGGCTAAATGCATAAGTTTTAAATGTTAACGCAGGTGGTACATGAAATAATCGCTGTACTTTAAAGAACTGAAGATGTAGAAGGGTGTGGATCGTGTGGACTGGGTAGGGACCATTGACGGGCTCTAGTGAGCACGGTAATAAACCTTCGGCCTTCATAAGGGCGCAGAATTTCTCGAGTTGGTAAGTGCGTGCGTGCGTGCTAACGTCTCAAGAAGAACTCTGTTCCATGGCATTAACGTCACTTGTACTGAAAGAATCTTAAGTTTTTCAGCCACGAACTTCGATTACCCATTTGCACTTTCCCAACAAGGTAAGAAGCAATAATTCATATTTTCAGTCATGAAAATCCTCTCCCACGGCTTCTTGACAGTTTAAGACACCCAGCAGCAATTTTCAAATAGCAGAAATATGAGCTGCCATGGAAAATATACCACCAACAAAATATTTATCATACAACGGTTTACGGAAGTAAGAAGTAAAATAAATTTATTTCAATTAAAACTTACTTCCAAGTATATGATTAACAGCATAATAATATATTAACAATGGCAGCAGAAAGATATATATCCAAGGTGTAGGACGCTATTGTGAACTCAATTTTAAAGCCGGGTGCCAAAACGCATGCAAAACTGTGTTCTTAACGAACGGCATGAACACAGTTAACGTGGGAAGAAGATGGAATGCTGGCAAGCGCCAAATGGTATACGGCACTGAAATGCACTGTGCCTCCACAAGCTGGGAAAGCCTATCAACGGCATATAGCCTACATTGGCAAAGGCTCGCGTGAAGAAGGACAATGGTTACGCACAACAAATTTCTCATGTCACGTCTAGAATAAAAATACTTCGAGACATGACGCAAAATTAACTCTAATAATTATTACGGACGTCACATCGTAGATTAAACTGTATAAAAGCGTAACTTCACTGTTCGTTTATATGGGCGTGGGGCCTGGCCTCTCACACCTGCATGGACGAACAAACTTATCAAGGGAAAGAAGTACTGAAGTGAATATCTCCACCTATGAAGGAATAATTACAAGGGAGACGAAGATATTGAAAAATGGTAAACTACTGCATAATTTGTAGTCTTACCCTTATACTGTTAGCGTGGATGAATTAATAGGCACATGTAGCAGTGCTTTTGGATAAAACAGCAAATTCATTCAAAATTCGGATTAAAAAACTTCAAGCTAAAGCTCAGTTCAAGGATCTAGGTTCGGGGAAGGGCTTTTGTGAATACACTTGGTCGTCGACTTACGACCTATGCGACTTACGACCGTCCGCACTTACACAAAAAAAATTATTAATTAATTAATTACATTACATTGCATTAATGTATTTCAAATGAAAAATAAAAGATTAAAATGTAAAGTTCTTAAAAAATAAATTATAAAGATAATAAAAAGATTTGAAAGGTTAAAACATACTGTTAATAAATATATGGCCGACATACGACCAGATCGACTTACGACCTGTCAGTCAGAAAGGAAGTCGGTCGTAAGTCGACGACCAAGTGCACTGTAATTAACGTGAGAATTGCGTCATACTTCGAAAACAAACAACTGCCGCTCTGCACCAAGTCATTAATAAGACCAAAGCTGTTTTCCGAAATAAATTTTAAATTTAACTAAGTGGTCATTTAAGTATAATAAAAGAAAAATCAAACTCCGTGGCCTGAAGTATGCAAGCGAACTATACCGGCGGAGCGACCGCCGCTTGTCGGCGAAGTTAGTGCCAACTTTTGCGGATAGAGTGTGTCACGTGGTCAGGGCAACGGTTCCCCACGGCCGTTAATCTCAGTTTTATAAGCAATGACATAATCACTGCTCAGTTTATCTGGATGCAGTTGTTATTAAAACAACTGTAATCATATCTCGCGTGCAATCGCGTATACTGAAACAGCTTCGGTTAGAATACATTCTCAACGACTAATACGACAAATATCTCTACATAACGTTACTATAAGAACAAAACATAAGTTTATATTCCAAATTTCTTAATGAGACGCGAGTTCGAAGCTGTAACAATGAATAATTTCTCACTAATTTGAAATTACATGTTTTATTAGGGGAAGTGGATTGTTTTATTTTATACGGCGTTTGAAACTGTTGACCCTAAGCCTTAAACTTCAGCTATGTGGAGTTTTGACTTCACAAGAAGACAAAATTTAACGGTTGCCTGCCTTAGTGTATAGCCATTAACTGCAATGTTAGAAGACTTTTTTTTTTTTACTGTGGATCTGACGCAAAAACCAATAAGCAAAATCCAGATTACAGTCTTCTGAGTTGTGAGGCTGTGTAGGTTGGTAGATACGAGTATGTACCAACGTCACAGAGGAACGTGCATCTTCATCTTAAGGGTAACAATGGAGGTAGAAAAATCGTACAATACGTCAGTCATATCCCCAAAGACAGCAATCTTCATAACCACTGCCGTGAGAAACCCGAATCTCAGAAAGGAAAACTGATAATCTGGAACTTAAAAATATTCCTGTAGTGTTCCTGCTATTATCCTCAATGGGTTCCGTTTTAATAGGGCAGATATACTAAGGCCTTTCAATATTGTATCCTACCTGATTGTGAATAATTTTGCAGTAATGAACCCTGCCAATCTAGATCTGCAATCACCAAGTTCAATGAATCTGCCGTGACTAAGGAACTTTAGTAGGTTTGTTATCACGTGTTAAATGGTTGTGATGCCAATCACCGAAAAAGTTCAATGGCTCTGCTGTCACAAAGAAATTCAAACAATTTTCTGTCACGTTATAAGTTTAATGGTTGCATTTAAGGCCACCGAACTGGTCACAAACTCTGTGAAATATCTGTCACCGAAGAAACGAATTTTTTATCACTTGAGCTGTTAAATGGATGCATTGTTATTACCCGAAAAACTCCAAGAATCTGCTGTCAAAAGGAAATTCGACGAGTTCCTTCTGTCCTGCGAGAATTTTTCCATTAACTAGCAGTTACAAAGGAGGTCCAATAAATTTGCTATATCTTTGAATTTATGAATCTTCTGCTATCGAGGAAACTATTTGTGAGGAAAATAAGGCGTCATTACTCATATGTCCGGCTTGTATCTCCGGGAGTCTGTCCGTTTTTAGTCTACTTTCTTTCGTTTTAAGAAATGAAAGTACGCTTATCCGACCTCCATCCAGTCTGTCTGCGTGTTCTCCCTTCCTTATCATCTTTTGAATGCTTAAACCAATCTCTAAGAAAGTTCGTATGTTTATCATGGCAGCTTAGCCCATTTCAACGGCGCACTTCATAAATCCATCCCCTCAGTCTGTGTGCCTGTACGTGCATCCTTATCAATGCTAGGGAACGACTAGGTAAACATTCCCCTATCGTTGCTAGGCAACGGATCTGTTAGCACGTTCCCGCTGCAACGAATACACACGAAACAACAGAAGACTTGCTGCATGCGCCGTTTTCTATGCGATCCGTATCGTATCAAGGAGAGCAGGCGATCAGTTCTTCCCCGAACTTCTTGTAAATAATCGACCTTGTCATTCCCCCCATATAACTACGAAGAAGATACATCAAAACTGTTCAGTTATAAGTTCGACGAAGAGAATTCCAATTCACAAACCTAATGTGGGCATCTTTAAGATAAGTATTTCATGTTACAGAATCCATTCGTAATTCACGAATCGTAACAGAGGATTTACATTCATTCATCAATGGTTCTACAGCCCTTTGTTGGACCCTGACCTCTTCAGTTTCGTAATCTTTTTTACACAGACGGTAGGACTCCTTGGACGAATGAACAGCCCGTCGCAAGGCCGCTACCTACATACAGGACAACACAAACACAGAATTAACGCATACGTACACATCCTTGTCTTGAGTGGGATTCGAATCCACGATCCCAGCGTTCCAGCGAGCGAAGACAGTTCATGTCTTAGACTGCGCGGCCACCGTGATCGGCAACAGAACTTTTACACTCCTTATTTTTAACCAGACACCAATAATAACGGCTTGTACAATATGCGAACAGTAAAAAAGGTCTACAGCGAAGTGATCAGTGTTTCTTCAGGGTCCAGGTTATAACACCACGGAGTTCCTCATTATGTAATTTCCTCCATTCCTCAGTTCATCTCACTTCCAAACTACTTTTCACTCAGTTTTAATAAGCTTTCAATCTATGTTCTTATATCTGAGATCGATACGTGAGGAAATAGAAAAGCCGATTAACCCAACAAATTTTAATTACTTGCACTGCACGGAAATCAATAAAATGCACTGAATATGATGTGCCCGTACAAGGGGGTTATCTATTCTTTCCTTTCCAAAGTCCCACAGCTATGACACGGGTACGAGACTGAACTGCGAACCGAAATATACCAAATGGCCACATCAGCAACTACTGTTGCTTTAATTAATTTTAAAATACGTTGATGACCTTATAACAGCGGTGGGGGGGGGGATGTTCCGGAAATTTCAAAAAGAAATTATTTCAAATTCATAATTTTGCGTGAATAAACTACGTCCACAACCGTGAAAATTAAAACTGTCCTTGGACCAAGCCATCACATCTGTATTTACATGTAAGCTATGTCTTCTTCTTTTCCTTGGCACTACAGCCCCAGTGGACCTAGGCCTACCTCCATGAACTTCTCCGTTCACTTCGGTTTTTCTAGATCTTACACATTCGGTAGGATTCCTTGGGCGGGTGATCAGCTCGTCGCAAGGCCTCTACCTGTACATAAACACAGGAACACACAAACACACAAACTAAACAACCATGCCCTGAGTGGGATTCGAACCCACGATCCCGGTTTCCAAGCAAGCGAAGACAGTACATCCCTTAGACCGCTCGGCTACCGTGACCGGCAGTGTATAAGAATTCAGTTCGTACCTCACAGGAAACATCGGAAACCCACGATCCCGGCTTCCAAGCGAACGAAGATAGTACATGCCTTAGATCGCTCGGCTACAGTGACCGGCAAGCTATGTCTTGGCGTACAATTTCCTGATACATAACACCGTTAAAGAAACTCGTCATTATCTCCAAGTGAGGGCAATATGGGTATGGGTTACATTATTATTATTATTAAAATCGGGAACAACTGTTTCGCTATCAAGTTAAGTTTCTACCATAATAAAGGTTTATAAACACGACACCTGGGCCAATGTCCTTACGTTTGACATCGTTAGTGACCATGACTAAATGTTTGTAGCAACAAGACCGAACATTAGATTTCAAAATGCTTTTCCTTGCTATGCAACGTTTAAAACCCCCTGGGAAAATACGGCTATTTTAACAGAAGGCGACGCAACAGAAACATTGGCGAAAGCAGTTCCGTCCAGATTACAGCATTACAGAATACGTATATTCGCCAGGCTGCCAGGACTTGTAGTAGCACCGATTTCAAAGGGTTACTCAAGTAACATCGCACAAGCACTTAGGGGATTTTAATTTATATTACGCTTTTGCAAAGTCAGTAGCCTCAAAAGAAAATGTATTTTAGATTTGTTCCATTTTCAGAGTAAGAAAAAAATATCTGCAACTACAATTATCAGCGGAGGAATTTCCACAACTTTCTAGCACGAAACGCTGACATACGCTGTGTCCATTCTGAAAAACCATGTCAAACTCAAAGGGCATACCATGATAAAACTGGGCAGTGCTTATCTGCATTCAGCTTCGGCAAAACACGATATGGTCATAACAGTATATCAGGTAGTTTAAAAAATCTGTCTTCTGGCTGCAATGATGGGAACTACAACAGTTCCTCCTGAAATAAGCACCCAAGACAGCAGCACAGACCAGGAATATCTGGACTTTCTGCACTCGGGAGTCGCACATAAGTATTTCTGAAGATCGGAAACCGCAAACAGACGTGGATTGGACGGCATGGGCGTTCAGGCACATGCTTTCCACGCGGCAGACTTTTTACATTAATCCATTAGTAAAAAGGGAGTGACTGGTTTTTGTTTCCGCCACCCGCACCAATGGTCAGAAACAAATGCGCTGGGCTCGAGAGGCACAATATGGCGACGTGTGGGTTAGACTAAAAACATTACGCAAAATATCAAGAAAGAGAGAGACAGTGAAAGATGGGAAGAAAGTTCAGTTATCATCGCTGTCAATATAAGTTGTAACTCATTTGGGATCTGACATCTCGGAACATTACAGCCTTTTATCACTGAATATTACAGTCAGGCTGGGCTTTCCGTTTAACTTTACACTTTTTACATCGCTACTGCTATCCTGAAATAATACTACAAACAACAGTAACTCACTAAATCCCCCTTTTTGAAGTTGGGGGAATATGAGACCACAGGTACATTTATGACATAACTGTGGTAAAAAAAAGAAAACATATGTAACTTCTTAGGCGTACGGCATTCTGCGTGTAGCAAATCCTTTCTTGCAATCAGTAACTGAATTATCCAGTATCAACGGCTTCTTGGACTCTGTCCATCAATCGGCATTATGCACATACTACGTTTCGGAAGCTGGATCTGCTCCCGTCCTCAGGTGAAATCTCTACTTATTTGAATCAGAGACAAAGAGCCTAATCGCTGGACCGGGGGAATCAAAGGGGTTAGCTATTTCTATAGGCCAAACTGAGGAGACATCCCTCACCTGAGAGCGGAAGAAGATACTGCTTCCGAAACGTTACGTTTTTTACAATGTCAGAAGACTGAATGTGATACACCACAGTCATAACCATTTATAACTGAATTAATACACATTAGTAGACTCACTACAACACCGCCTTTGTTCTGACAAAGCGTATTAATGGCTTAGCAAATACAACTTTTATGAAAGATTCACAGACTCGGGGCTAAGAGTTCTGAGGAGCTACACCTTCTTAGAAAACTGTTTCTCAAACTGAATTATGTCTTTGTATACGAGTGCCCCTGTGTGGAGGCGTGTCAGAATACCTCCACCGTAGCCCTGCGAGTCGTATAAGACAACGATAAGGGAACCCGGTGCTTGGGGGTATATCTGGGCCACCTTGTCACTGGGGGACATAAATACAGAGACCTGGACCTCCAGGTTGGGGGGGTTGGACTCAAGGCTGACGGCCTTGCTGTGAAAAAAAAAATGTCGCGAAATCCAAGATGTGGAAGCCGGATGATGTAATTCAGGCACATGCGGCAGAACCTTCTAAGGAAAGCTGTGGCTCAAAACGGGCTGTTTATTTTGCCGATGATGATGGGGGGGGGTCTTGGCCTTATTCTTTATGTGCAGATGGGTACATTTCGGTTCAGGTCTTTCGTTACGTTCACATTTGAATGTAACAGAATTTCGATCATGAAACGTGTCACAAAAAGCAAATCAAAACAAACCAAACAAAAAGCGGCTTCCGTAGTCTAGAGGTAACGTTCCCACTTCATGACTCGTGGTACGCGGGTTCAAATACCCGGCGGAGGTCGTCGAATTTTTAAGGGCGGTAAAATTTAGGGAACAAGTCCTCCGGGAGGGATTTTAAGCTGTGTGTCCCGTGTCGTAACTTTACGGCACGTAAAACAACCTCATATCCCCAAAGGGGATCACTGAGCCAAATTCCAGAACGTTTCCCGCCCAACAATAGCCTCTAAGGCCTCCGATAGATGGGGAAGCATTATAGACACCGCTAAGCAAGTGACCGAACTCGCTTGCTCGGCGGGACTGATGGTACGCACCATTTATCGGTAGGGTAAAGAGACTGGTAGAATATCATAGAGGGAAGCACAATAGATCAAACTGGTCGCGGTGCATGGGGAAACCCACCCTCTCTAAATAACTAAATAACTAAGTAAGCAAACAAAAAGTAAGAAAGCTAAAAATAATGAGTACGTTCTTCTGGGTTGTAACTCTGTGTAGTTCGGTGCAAGCCCGACGTTTCGGAGGTATATACCACTGCTTTGTTCAGGATCGAAGAGAAAGTCAAGCAAGAAATCCAGCAGAAGCGGTCTGTGCAGCTTTCCGCCTGTAGGTGCCGGTTTCCTGCTTGGCTTTCGCTTCGACTCCGAATACTGAGGGACATGTTGCCCTGGAAGGTTGTGTCCTCTCGAACTATACGGGGTTATAACAGAGAATACCGTACCGTTCGATCACGGCCGTCAGACTCGCATGCATAATAAAAATAAGGCAAACTGATACTATTCGGAGGCTGTACTTTAACGGAAGCAAGCCTACTTGAATCTATATAAAAACTTTAAAATTATCACCGGTATAATAAAATAATTTCCTGGACTATAAATTACACTAAAAAAACACTTTTTTTTAAATACGTTTCATTTTTGTAAGTGCAGAACCTTTCGTCATCCCACCTACCACACAAAACGTAAAGACAGAAAAATACTGTGTCATTTGTCGGTATGTATGATCACGAAACTGGTCTTGAACCCGGAGGATGTGTCAACACACGACTCTATGGACCAAACAAAAAGAAAATACGTCAAGACTGAAGAAAACTGTGTAATGTGATAATTTATAATTTTTGCTCTTCACCAAATAACGCAATATTAGGGTTATGAAATTAAAAAAATCAAATGGACAGAGAATGTTACATGTATCAGTGTGATGATACACATAACGCACGCAGTCGCGAGAACAAGACGCAACAGAAACACAATATACACGATAGGGAAGAAGAGCTCCAACAGAGTAGGATGAACAGGACTGGCGTAATAAGATACGACGTAGCGATCGGGAACCCTGAACAGTTTTAATATTTTTACGATTGACATTTGTCAATATATATGATGGACATATATTTTAGTTATTTTAAAGTGAAGACAAGGCATACAATGTACTAGTTTGACGTGAATTGAGTAGCACCTGAAGATGGCATCCTTATGCCGAAACATGTAGTGAGAGAAGAAGATAGACAAGTGTATGCACTGCAAGACGGAATAAACAAATCATGAACCGCTATTCTTACTTATTTCCGCTTACTCCACCCCCCCCCCAGCCCAAGCAGGGGCATTTCATGTACAGCGAAACGAGAATTTCGTATATATTACTTCTTTACTAAAAGCCTTGGTGTGGGGGAGCAAAACGTATACGTGCATTCGGAAAATGCCCTGTTTGGGTTCAGAACGGGTAACGGTTTTCCCCAGTTCGTGCTTTTACTGATTTCCTCCAGGCGAACGTCAACACATCTGATAGATACGACACTGTAATCCCAGTAGCTGAGAGTCCGCACGTATTTACTGACGGAACTGTCGTGTCTCACGGAGAAATGGAATTGCTTATTGGAAACCAAGAGTTTTCTTGCCATCAATATTCTTAAAATATGTGAGGAAAGGAGATCATCTGCGTCCAGACCCGTTACTCCGTCGGAGGACGGGTGACACGCTGAAGCCAAGCCATCCAGAGATTTCAAATAATATGAACAGACCAGCAGCATTCGGTGACAAGCACTGAATGACAGATGTTACGTAGCACACAGCGTCATGGAAGAGACAGACCGTATACAATTTCGTGGTAACTGAGTACAGTTCAAGGTCCAAGCGAAACTTGCAGTTGATAACAGAGCTTTTTATATGACAACAGTGAATAAATATATTAATATATGAGCACTAATCTCAACATTGTGATATGCTTGGTTATCCCAACCTTGACCCTGCTTATTGCCTATACTTGTCATGATAACAACGAGTAAGTGAAATTCGACTTCTCCTTACCCCAAGAGGGCAGACTCAAAACATATGACGTTCTTCAGGCGGTTACTATGAAGGGTACTTGACATGACACCGTGTAGTCTCGTCACATTCCTAAAGCTACAGACATCAAAAGCTCTGCTAGAACACGGAAGAAATCTCAGTTACCATTTAAGCATTAAACATGCGTCTCAACCCTATTTATGTATGCATGAAATGACCGTCGTTATATGGTACAGCGTCGTCCCTTTGTAAAATGTTAATAAAAAACGTCTCTCACTGAAGCCTACCCAAGTAAGGCAGCCGTAATAAAAATGTCCGCTGCAGTACTTTTGAGGTCATCTACGTCGTCTCTCATAGGATACAGCAGAAGCATCCTCACACAAAACACATCTCTTCAGAGGCCGCCTAACTTTGATTCAGAATAAGGAAAAGTAGGCTAGATCATTCCGGCGACCGGTTTTCTGCAAAACTTATATCAAGTGCAAGAATGATTCAAGTAGCCTTGACGATACATGCACGAACACTTCCTCTAACTACGCAAACGCGTGCGCAGGCTGGTGTAACGTCAACGGTCTAGCTTTGCATTCGGAAAGTACTAGCTACTACTACTAGCTGTATTTACCACTAAGTTTTTACCTCGGTTTCTCCAGGCGAACGAAATGACGATGCCTTGAACAGGCCACAACTGCCTCCGTAAAAATACTCATTTCATTCGATAAAGGTAAAAAGGTAAAGCAATTCCTGTAACAAGCCGTGAAGGCCTATAGGTTTGTGAGACGTCGAGGCTCCCACATTTTCTCTAGACAATCGGCTTACAGATAGCAGTGAGGTCAACCTTACGCGCCGGCCACCCTTTAACACCCAGGAAGATTCCTGTTACTCATTTCTGTTAGAGGCTGAGTCGACCTCAGGGCCATAGAGCGGCTGGAAGGTCAACTGAAAAATATCCACCTCATCGGGGCTCGAAATTGCGCGCAGCATAATGCCGCAAGAAACTACGCTACCGCGTGTCCCCATTTCGAATTCTATTGCCAATGGAGTTGAATTACGTACAAATAGGAACAAAAAATTCAAACGGCATTCGTATATAATTTCAAACACAATTCGTTTTAGCATTATAAGGAAAATGTGTGCAGTGTTTAACCGGCACGCATTCTCCTCCTCCATAACCAGTGGAATTCAGACCACAAGAACAGGTACGTGCGTGTACAATCACGGCTGAATGGATAACACTGCGCCAATTGCTTTGCAATCAGAACCGCCGCTTTATTCTTGTGGCTCAGAACTTCCAACAGCCAGTACGGAAGTCTTAGCAGACTGCTGTTATCATCATCACGGCGGGGTCCTCAAGCCTGTAGGAAGCAGGAATTATCCCTGCATTTGATATAAATATGATCTCGGGTTGTTCCTCTCTAGCCTTTACATCCATCAAGCACCATTACGAAAAAATA
The DNA here is from genome assembly GCF_002891405.2 of Cryptotermes secundus. Taxonomy (NCBI): domain Eukaryota; kingdom Metazoa; phylum Arthropoda; class Insecta; order Blattodea; family Kalotermitidae; genus Cryptotermes; species Cryptotermes secundus. The sequence continues at coordinate 528,754 of NW_019728508.1, read as the reverse complement.
TCATCTTAACAATTCTTAGTGGATCACTGCTGTTGTGTCAAGACAATTTAATTTGAAGTTCTCATGAAACTGTTCTCCTGCAAAGCTCTTCCGGAGTCGGGATAGCTCAGTTGGTGCAGCGATGGGCTATGTGGCAGGACGGCCAGGGTTCGAATCCTGGCAGGGACAAGATTTTCTTCTTGTCCCCAATGTCCAGACCGGGTATGGGGCCCGCCGAGTCTCCTATTCAATGGGTACCGGGAATTCTTTCCCATGGGGTAAAGCGGCCAGGGCGTGAAACTGACCACTCACCTCCATCTAGTGACGAAGTCAAGAATATGTGGAGTTCTATCTCCACTCTCGCATAAGTCTTAATGGTGTGGTGCTTAATTAATTAAGCACGGGGACTTTACCTTTTTAACCCCACAAACCTCTTCCACTTTGTTCTGATTTCGGCAAACATAGGTCTTAATTCCAATACAGTAATCAGGTAACACACAGGAACGAACTCCGTTGCTCAGAACAGCATAAAAAGGTTTTAACAAATTTTGGAGTAAAATCAGTGTACTTCCCGCTCTCTCTCTCTCTGAATGATATGTCACCTCTAAAATTCTATTGGTTACGAGCCAGTTTTTTCTCTTGGGGTGAGACTGAGTCCATTTGGTACTGCGGTCACTGTTTGACCTGTTGTACCAGCCCCAGATGACAGATGATGATTGTGGAGCAATCGGTGGAGTGCGAATTGGCAGTGGAAACGCAAATACTCGGAGAAAACCTGCCCCAGTGCCACTTTCTCCACCACAAATCCCACATGACCTGACAAGGACTCGAACCCGGGCAGCCGCGGTGGGAAGCCAGCGACTAAACGCCTGAGCTATGGCACGACCTCAAGCCAGTTAGTTAGTTTGTTGGATTTCAAGTTCTCAGACGTGATTCCGTGTAGTCTGGTAGAAGTTTATAGACGTCTCGGCTGAACGTACTGCCTCCATCTTCAGGTTCGAAAGAAACAACACAGCACCTTCCTCCGAAATATCGGTACATTTCTAGCAAACTGGACAGGATCAGATTCCAGGTTTCACGCTGGTATTCATTTTTGGAAAAGTACCACTGTACATTAACATCGTTAGGCATAAAAAGATTGGAACTTTTTAAGTTCACTTAATATCAATATAAGAAAAGATGGCATGGTCTACAGGTTCACTCCATTATTCCTGTTTCATAAACATTTTAGACGTCTTTCAATGAACCAATGAAAGAATGAGTGAGGAATGAATGAATTGAAGGAATCGAATGAATGAATGAATGAATGAATGAATGAATATATATCGGGTGGGATAATAATCCGGCCCTTGCACTGAGACCTTCAATGATCTACTGAGCTTTTAGACGGCTTTAAAAGAGAGGACAATGAATTGGTTCAGACAAGCAATTACAGATCGGAAGAGCAAGAAATCGAAGATAACCCTATATCGCCAAGGACATTCCGTGGAATTCGCCACAACCTGATGTTGACCAATATTATTGATATTTATTTATAGTTTACATAACGACGCTTACTTCAGATTATGGGCTATAGCGCCAAATGTTACGATTAATAAATAAATTGGAAAGCACGTGACCTACTGCTGGTTCATCGGAAAAATTCATATGCGCCTCGCAGCAGGCGGTCTACCGGTCGCCGTGAAGCGAAGAGGCGTCAAACCGGTCAACAAAGTATAAAATCCTCCCTGTATATAGTGTATTGGATTTGCTCAAAGCATTGCTAGGCAACGGCTCGGTAAACCCGTTCCAACGCGCGAAACTGTGTCTCAGTGGACGAATGTTACAGCTCGTTGCTATGTAGCAGCCAGCGCGCCAATGGACTGGTGAGATATCAATCACGTGACTTGTTTTCTGTGTGGTCCGTGCGGAGCCTATGTAACGAGTATCTATTGTAGCTTAGATTATTGCAGTGCAGTTGACAGTACAAGGACGAGACTGGAGCATGTTCTTAGTGAATTGTGAATATTAGTTGAGTAGAGATTAGGACAGAGGAGTGCTGAGTGACAGAAGACGAAATTACAAGAAGGCTTCATAGAGATTTGAAGTGTTAGTTTCTGTGTTGAGATCCGCTGCCAGGAAACGGCTAGTGAGAATCCTATGTGCAACGGTGAACTGAAAGTGTGTGGAATATCGACAGAGCTATAATTGCGTTTAAGATAAATCGTAACCGAAGTGCCACTAAATCCAATCATCAGATCTAGAGCCCGTTATTTTCGTCACGCGTACACCCCTACACATTACAATACTGTAACTGTTAAACATCCCAACAACGCCATGGCAAAATTCAACGTCGAATAAACAGATAATACTTAGCTATGGACTTTATGATTAAAGTATTCTTTTCTTTCAGAGACGTATACAAGAATTTTAGCTTCCGCTATATAATTCCATGGTACAGGCCATTCCGTGAAATTTGACGTTTAATGACAACCAAAAAATTCACATGTTTTTATTGAACCTGGATGCCAGTTGGTGTGATCACAACAACCCTCCACTGCAGACTATCCTGAGCCAGCTGAATCCATACCCTCACACTATGTCACTTAATAATATTTAGGCCTACGAGTCGCCTTTCAACATGTGCACGTATTACGATGGGTGATCCTGCTTCTGGCTTCTGACAATACGCAACAGATCGTCTGTTTAATTTCATGACAAGCAACATAATTCCACCAAACAATGTAATTTGGTACTTATATGTCCTTATTTCTGTCGTCAGCACAGCGCAGAGCAATTCGCTTATGCTTTCTAGTTGCTACACAAACCATTAAGACAGGAAGATGGCGTTCTTCAAGAAGTCCCTCCTGTTTCAACTTGCGAAAGACTGGCTGAGGGGGATACTGTATTATTCTAGCGTTTTTCTGAACTCGCTCAGATGAGTAAAACCATTCTGGGAAATGCGTGCTTACTGCCCACGTTAAGAGCTCTCATACATCATTGATTCACAGGGAAGTCAGATTCGGCGTTAACTCGCAATGGGTCACAACTGTGCACAAGAATTCCAATCTGGGATTCAGGCATCCCTGGGCTAACCTGAGTAATCTCGTGATGTGCTTGGTCCTTCCAAAACAGATGCCGGGGCAGTACCTGACACTTCATTATCCATTTTGTTCCGTAGGCGTAAGATCCTAGGTTCGATTTCCACTCCAAAAGTCGAATATTCTGACAATTATTCGCAGTTTTCCAAACATATAATGCTGGGGTGATACTCAAAAATAAGCCACACTTCTTGACCCAAATTATTCACAATCATCCTGAAACCCCACACTACATAACCTATGCGGTTGAGAGAGTGTCGTTAAAAGATATATGATGCAGGAATCGCTTCATTTCATTTATCGGTTAATAACCTCTTCAGCTAAATTACTAACATCAGTTAACTCAGCAACAACTCAGGTGCACAGAGGGGGCATTTCTGAATTCGCTCACTACTGGGAGTTGATTCACTCATGTCCTCAATTGTGGAAAACACACGGTAATGGTCCAGAGAATGGAATACCCACAAGAAACGACAGCAGCGTTTCAGGGATAGGCCTATATGTCTCCACCAAAATATGCACCTCCATCTTGAAACTATGAACCATAAAATATATGCTTGTGCCCTATTTCCTCAACACAGCACATTAAATAAAATGAGGACGAAAACGTTCCATAAAGCTCTTCTTAGTAAACCGGATTAAAATGGCTTTCTTCATTTTTTAAAAAAAAAAGAGACCAACACGTCTATTTAAAAAATGCAATCCATAATTCACTTGTACCAGAAATAAAAGAAACACGTAGACACTCTCCCTACCTTTATTTATTGAACCGGGGAAATATTTTATTTCCATTGATACGAACTGCAAGCACAATGAAGTACATTTCAGGAAAAGTTCTTGCACAGTGTCTCTGAAAGTCGGATCTATGATTCCATACGTGAATTATGAATAATTCTCTATATAACGTTCCATATTCCACCTACAAGCACCATTCCTAATAAAAACGAAATGCAAGACCTCTCTTATATCAAATTCGCTTACAAAGGATACGAACACAAGAAGTGAAGAATAACGCTTATGAAAATGTAAGGAAAATGAAACTAGAGTAATGTTGAAAATATATGTATCTGTTTTATGTGCTTCATTAATCAAAGCCTGTTTTATGAGAAGCAGTCATAATATTTAAAACGTCGAAACATTCAGGTTTCTTTTCCTCCAAATTTTATCTTATAAGAAACACTGATGTTTTGGAGAACTTTTGATATCTTAAGGGTCAGCACTGCCCGTATCGCTTCTGCAAGCAGAATGTTAGTTCTGTGCTAAGTATACTATGCAAGATATCACAAAATATTGTGGCGAAAATATCCGCTGCTAAGCGGTGACTCTGTAAACGGCGGTCATTGCAAAATACACGCACGCAACAATAGAACGGGGTTACGCAAACCGTTTCTAAGCAACGGATCGGTAAACACGCCTACAACAATTGGGACATTTCCCTATTATTGGAAACGGTGTTTTATATTCGGCCGTGCAAAGTGGTTACAAAGAAGTGTTCAGTTGAAAATAGTCAGGTCGTGTTCCGGAGTTCTAAGTGGGCATAAGTCGAGAGTTGGGCTCTGCAAGGGAGGCTAAGAAGATGGCGCTATGAGTTCAGGTGTAGAGTGACGTAACCACGGAAGCTGAAGGATCTTCATTGTTAGGATTCGTTACCAGGAAACGTTTAGTGAAAACACTGCAGAGGAATAGCCATTGCTGAGAGCTGTTTCCAAGGAACGACCTATGAAAGCAGACTGAGAAGACAGTGTGGGGGCGATTGTAGTGTGTAAATCAGCAATAATGTTGTAATTGTACTTCCGAGTGGTGAATACAAGTGGTCAATAAATCCAATATCCAATTAATAGCCCCTATATAGTCATAAGACCGTAAATACGTGATCGTATTTTAAATACCACCCTGACCGAAAACTTCAAAAATACTACAGAAAACAATCGACAGGTCCGTCTACACAAAGATCGTGTCAAATATAATTTATTATAATATTTCCAGCTATTTTTTTGTGGGGTGAAATTAGGCAGAATGCCATCTGTTACTGCCAGAACCTAAAATGAATTCTGAAAATTATACCCGCAGATATAATTTAAGAACGACCTGAAAATATAAGGGAAACCAAGCCAGCACAGATCCAGCCGTAACATTTCCGAAGCCACAAGTGTAGTCAATAAAATAAATTAAACAAAATGTATATGCAATAATGGACCGGTTTCACATAAATTATAAGCCTTAATCTCTTATTACTTTTGGAATATATACAGAAATTACGGCGTACAGGTGAAGGAAAAGTTGTCTGTCTTATATTCAGCAAGAATATAAAGACCAAGCTTACGAGAGGAGGAACTAATAGAAAATATACGTAGGGAAACTGCAAATATTCCTGCAAAACAGCTTCAAACGGTAAATCAGAACTTCTTCCGCCGGTGCGTGAAATGCATACTTGTAGAGGAACAACATTTTCAACACCTCCTGTCATCTGTGAACAAAGGTAAGAACTTCCTTTCATTCCGAACGTTATCGGCCGTCAGGTATGTTGATCCATCGGCAAAATTTGTATGCGCCTCCCAGCAATCGGCACACCGGCCTCCGTTAAGCGCAGAGCCCTGGAATCGGTCAACAAAGTAAAAATCTTCCCTCTATAAAGGGAACGAAGAGTAAGAAATATATTAGAACATTTAATAATTAAACAGTATCTTCAGAAAAGTTTCTGAACATTACTTAGTCAACATTAAAACTTTTAATTAACAGCAAACTGTGTAATAACACGAGCCGATACTGGCAAAAACAGCATTCCAACCCTGTCTGTCCTCTTGGCTACAGAAGCCGGAAACATGCACCATCCCATGTTGGGCAAACAAAACAGCCATTCTACATGGATTCGCCTAAGTTTCACGCCATCCTAATATATTAATTTATTGACCAGTTGAATGTGCATTAAATAATGATTTTTTTTACTACACGAGCAATAGAAAATAATTAATTCATCCTGGTTGCAAAGATAAATAGGCCTATCGAAAACAGGCGGCTTTTTATTTAAGAAACGTCACACAGATGTCTTCTTACCCTAAGAGAACCAGCAGTTAATCTACAAAATATGGCAGTTTTCCAGCATCCTAAGCAAATTTACCGACTTACTTTGTACAGAATTATATGTACTACATATTGGATATATTTATTTTTCTGACCTATGTGCTTTCAAATCGCATATTCGTACCCGGTCTCTGTCCTTAATATGTATGTGAATTCGAGGAACAGACCTACATGCTGAGTTCTTAAACGCACCAGAATTTCCCACGAAACGTAGGTTCTAAAGATGGAAAGGATTTTTCTTGTATGTCCTATTCGAACCGCCAAAATTTCCCTTACCATGTAGGTCCTAAGAATATTCCTTGTACGGCCTACTCGAACCCATATACTACGTATTTCAAAAACTGTTCGAAGTAAGTAGACTGATTTCAGTAGAACTGTGAAGTACACGCAAGTATGTACGATGTCTCGTTAACAGGCCAGTCAAGTAGATCTACAGGTAAAGTTAATTTAGTAAAGCCAGTTATACAAACATTTCTATCACACGTACATTATGTTATAGGTCATTCGTCTTTCACACAGGTTGTTTGTTAGCTGACGCTGCTTATGTTTCCACAACGATACAGACACTGCAAAATGAACTCAAGTATTGAAATAACATATGGATATAGTATTCATAAAATGCATGAATCAGTAAATTTAACAAACAAATGAAGACAGGAGATAGCACGAATGATCCGGAGTTGTAACGGATGCTGACAGTACATTATTACACTGCACCATGACTGATATGGAAACACTTCGACCCTCTTGGCGCTACATGTCTGGCAGATATCTTCGACAGAAATGGCAATGATTTCTTGCGCGTGAGGTGTCCATAAGACACGTTCGACCGAATTCCACGACATTTACACAAATATCATTCTGCGTCCTTAATGTGTTGCTTCAGTATGCTATGTGTCACCACGTTCCTCCATGAAGCCAGATATAGCCGTTACACGTTCGGGAACGGAATAAAGCAGCATACCATGGTAAAGACTCTCAAGGTAGCTCAAAGAACAAGAATAAGAACACGCAATTGGAAACCAGACCCACAGTGTGCATTTCTCGCGAAACTCCCGATTTCAACAATACGTATCACCAAAATTCTGGTTGTAAGTTTTTTATATATCCATTTTTTTGGGGGGTTCTCATCCATATTTTACAATTGCTTTAGAACCAAAATTTATTAATCTGGAAATTGTACGCTTCCACCGTACCGGCGTGTTGTAAGGTACAATGACGGATGTACTGTGCAGGCATGGCTATCTAACTTTCCTTCCTTGGACTACAAAAAATACTCGAATGATATCTCTGAGTTTTCCAAGTTATGCAAATGGATGTAAAATATTAGCTAACTTTAATGAAGCTGTACTCTTTTTTGTTAACTGGAAATCACAGATATGTATTGGATATTACATATACATTTACAAAACCAGGGTTCGTCTCGGAATTACACTTGTACAAAACAAAACTGAAATAAATATTCTGCAGTTATCAGTCTCCTCAGATTATCTTCTCTCATAATTCGGGTCCATCAAACAAACAAACCAAACTCCGTTCTTTTAGTCCGCAAGCGAACTATACCGACCGAGTGACTGCCGCTTGTCGGCGAAGTTAGTGCCAACTTTAGCGGATAGAGGGTGTCGCGTGGCTTCCGCAACGAATCCCCACGGCCGTTAATTTCGGTTTTCTAAACCGGAGCCGCTATTTCCTTGAAACAACTCCTCAATTATCTTCACGAGGCTGAGTGGACCCCGTTCCAGAGCCACTACTTCTCATAAATTCTGGTAGCGCTGGGAATCGAACCGGACTTCTGGATCTGTAGCCAGGAACTGTGACCACTAGACCACAGAGGCGGTCAATCAGGCACAGAAATAACACCAATCTGCAGAAACCCGCCCACCAAGATTTCGCAGCAACGGACGACATACCCTACATATGTACACAGCAAGAGACATCAAAATCCACACTCGCCGACGTTAACAAATTTCACGAAAAAAAAAATATACGACAAATGATCTGATGTCAGAGGGGTCTCTGGCTGCAAGGAACTTGTCATTTATACAGAAAACCATAACTTATTTAGACTTATAGAATATGGGACATTACTAAAATTATTCTGTATCAAAATATAGCGAAAAATACCCACAATAGGCCATACATTCGAAATTACAATGTTTTCGTGTCTGTTTCAAATGCTAACCATGACTCTAAACAATAATACAATTCTGATAATAAGAGGAAGAGGCAGTGTTTTTTATATTTGTTGATGACACACATTTAGCTTGTACTCATTCATGCAAGCCTCGAGTTCACGCAGAGTTCACTGACGGAAGGAGATAATAAGCCGCAGGTTTAAAATCGCATCCTCGACCAGCCTCATTTCTTTTTATGTATTTACATCGCCACATAGACGCTTGCATTCTACATCATTTTAGAGTTCACAAATTTATCAGTGAAAACATTTTTGTTGCAAAAAAACACATCGATACTTGCCAAAAGATCCGAACAGCTCTCCACGAGTGGTAAACAAATTAATAAATAACAAAAGATCGTTTATTTGATACAAATACTGAATTGTAATCAAGAATATACTGTGACTTGAGAACGTTGCAGACTAAATTTAAGTGAAAACTGCACTGGGCGCATCTTCTGCCTGTTCCAGCTACAACTGGCAACTGGTTTGTTCACCTTTCCTAAGATATTCCACTAGCATGGTACATATAACTAAAATTTCTACGTCGGTTTTAATTTTGTTGTTGGATACAATATATTGCCTTTTTTTCTCAAGACTATTCTTAATTTAAATGTCGCCCTTATATTGTTCTCGACCCGAAAAAATACTCCTCTACCATGTACATAAAATAAGATTTCTAAGCCTAACATCCTGCTTCATGGGTACAAGACCAGCCTTTTTTACATGATGACAGAAAGGGCTACTATTTTCGTAGTTTGTGTTTGCTCTTATTCTTTAGGCATTCGAAATTCTTCCGTACCTCTCTTCGTGCAGTATTTCTCGTTAATTTTCCTGTCTACAAACTGCTTAGTTACATCTACATAATTGAAAACTGCCGTCGGGTTCTACTGGACCTTAAAATCTGACATCGGTCACCGCTGCACCAAACAATCGCGAGAATAATAAACTGTGTGAAACAGCATTTCTTAAAATTCAGTTTAATTAAAATCTACGCCACCATATACTTTCGACAATGGTTTTTTTTTTCTTTTCTTTTTTTCTTCATGGGGTAAGACAGTCCATTTGGTACTGCGACAATTACTGGCCTATTGTACCAGCCCCATGTGATAGGTGAGGGCGATTGTGGAGCAAATGGTGGAATGTAGATTGGCAGGGAAAACCAAAGTACTCGGAAAAAGTCCCCAGTGCCACTTTGTCCACCACAAACCCCACATGACCTGACCCGGACTCGAACCAGGGCAGCCGTGGTGGGAAGCCAGCGACTAACCGCCTGAGCTATGGCGAAATTGTTTACTTTCCATCTTATTGGCTTAAATTTTGATAAGTGGGCCATTAAAAGTTATGCATCACATTATTATAACTGATATATACCGTATATGTACTCCAGGTTGCTACCAATAAATTTGTAGCAATGCCAGTCTATGTGTCATATATCTTAATTGTAACATCCTGATTCGTGCTTCTGCATGAAACGGTTCTTTTTACATGTAGAACTAAGTAACTATTCCCACTACTTAAATATTACTTTTTAATTAAAGTTTCCACAGAAAAGTGAACATAGCGTTTGTTGCAGTTTTCGTGAATTTTTATATGCAGTAACTTATAGAACAGGAACGTATTCCGACTGAATATAAAAGCTATTTCTCAAGCCAGCGCAGACATGCATGGACCAGAGATGACGCCCAATCCGACCAACATGACTGGACCTCTTGACGAATTGTCCGTGGAGGGCCGTGATTGGCGCACGACCAGGCCGCACAGACAGCGTCATCCAGACCCCGACACAGAATCCACGATCCAAAAACAATGATTTATAGACCAAGCTACATGCCTGTTTTCAGACATCAAATAATAGAAATTATGGATCTGATGGTGGTGTTGATTATGACAATTATGTTACGAACCCAGTGATACGCATGCCCCAACACTGTACAAAGCTTCAACGAATTTTAAGGTAGTTCTTATTTAAATGGAATCTGAAGCCACTAAATCTCATACGGGCGCTTTCGACAACAGAATTTCAATTCCTGGGTCAATATTCGCACTGACTAACCTCGCGAATTAAATCAGGATGAAAAACACTTTCTAGAAAAGTGCTAACTTAAAACGGCTCCATATCCCAGAGTCGCTATTATTGTAAAATATGCCAATAGTTAGAAAATTCTAGGTTATGGATGCCCTTGTCGAAAAGTCTTACTGATTTTTAAATTAAATACGAATCGAATATTTTTTGGCGATACGCAAATTAACACAAACCACATTACGTTCGGAAATGCAGCAGAAAGTTGGAGATGCCGCTTCTCTTCCTTAACAGGATAAACACGTCGTACTTCATAAGGAAGTTACCAGCACTGAATAACAGCTACACAAGTTGCACAACAATGCGTTACTTACACAACTGTAAATCAAAATTCATACCCATTTCTCCTGCTGAATCAGCTCGGGTGTTTATTTAGGTGTTACGGACTTAGAGCTTTGTTTATACGCTACTGACGTTCTTTTCTGTTGTTAATTTTGCATGAATAGGTAAAGGCGTCACTAGGCTGGATAAAACTCAATTTCTTGGATTCGGTAAGGCACATCGACAGCAACTACAGCACCGCCGCAAACTTCGCACTAGTTACTTCTAACGAAAATGTCAATAACAGTATCCCAAAATCTTCAAAGCCTGTTAAAAATATCTAGAAGGATATGATGTAACGAGTTTTAAAAAGCAGCAATCGTCTATCGCCGTAGTCAAGGGCCTAAAGCCTCTCAAATGGTCACATCTCGTTTCCCGGAATCGATCTCTCCATACTGTCCAAATGCAGAAATTTCGTGACATAAAACAAATCAAAATCTTTAAAATGAACTCATAACAACTGTTGCTTAAGTGTCAAGCGTCCTTTCGCCGCTACTCTTTATTTTTCTTCCCACACACAAGAACAAATGATTTACATAAATGCTGCCGGCCATTGACGACTTCAATACTATTCGATAAGGAAATGCAGGTTCCGTTCGAGAAAAGTATAAATTGTTTACAGTGTCAACTAGCCTGTTGTATCTATTAATAATGGAAACAGACTGCTCATAAATTCAACAAATTTATAAACCGTTTTATATTAAAACAAAATTTCACGGATGGTTATTACACAGAGTGTTTAGATGTTCCGTACATATCAAACACGCGTCTTGGTTTCATTTCACGCAAAATATAGGAAAGAAATTAACATATGTTAAATGAATCATATCCTTAAAACCTTTACACAAGAATTAATCAGTACTTTTCGTTGCACAATATTTGTAATATGCACAACGTTTGCAGCGTAACACCCACAATGTTGTTTTATGATACGTAAATATGCTTCTATAACTATGCTAACTATAAATGCGTACTGTACTTCTACGACAGGGCACTAGCTAGAATATTTCTAATATGTGTGAAATTTCAAAGAAAAAAGTGCAAGTGAAGTACTTACGTAACACGTATAATTGCCCACAAGGAAATCAATAATCATAAATTGTACTCACAAAAAGTTCGATTGCTTTTCGCGCGTTTAATCCGAAGAACGTAATTTACACTGACCAAGTTCTGTTCAAAAATCACTTGACCCGCTCGCTTACGAAGCTCATTAAAACAATGACCGAGGCCTAATTACCGCAAGCCAATAACATCCACAACTGTACGCAGGATAAGTATTGGGCACATCAAATGATTCAGGGGCTATAAAAACTCACGCTGAAACGTACTAACCTTGGTCGCAATCTCAGCCATAGATGTACTGACCTGCACTGTTGATTGATTACAATAGTTGACAAACTAGTTAGCTGTATTGCTGAATGGTCAGTTATTCCAAGCGAAAGACGACCTGAGGAGCCAGATGAACATCGGAACATGCACTTTTAGCAAAGTTAGGGCATGCCGGGAGCGATCCACAGCTAGCACCACATGTCACATAACCACTTCGCAAGTATCCAACAAACTGGAATGAATTGCGTCATACCACTGTACATTTTCACATTCACACATCATGTACTGAATTAATTAATTAATTAAGGCCTACTTCAGGTATAGGCACTGCTATAATAAACCGTCCCAAATTACTGATACGGGAAATTAAAATTCAATATATATCACTGTCTAATATTCTACACATTCCACCGTCATTGATTACAGGTTCACTTCACCATAAAAATACGATGAATCTGTCACCAAACAAGCCATGCACATCTCGGTGTGTCGTGTCAACTTTCTGCACACAACAGATTCTTGCATAACCCCTTCCTTATTTTATCAATCCTTTCATTTCACTCGCCTTGCTCCATTCCAGTCCCCCGCCAAACTTGAACTGAAGGAAACAGATGAAAATCAAGTGAAAAACGGGGGCTCGTCTCTCTTCCCCTTCTCAATTTCTCCTTCCAACTTCTTGCTTATACTTCTCCTCCTTTCCCCCTATTTTCCCTCCTTTATGCTATATTTTTTCTGCCTATATTCCCCTTTGGCCCCAGACCATCCGTTCAATCCATAACGAAGACTTAAAAACTCTTTTCCTTCTTTCTCACTCACTCACCCGCTCGCTCAACCCATTCCAATTTGAAACTGGCAGGGACCGCCGCTAGACTGCCACAGTGCGCGCTACTGCGCAGACGCACGCTCTCCTCGCTTCCCTTCCGTCCTCATCGGCTTTCCCCTTTCTCTATACCAAAAATCTTTCTCGCCCCTCCATTTTTAATGAAATTGTTTTCGGCCGTGCATCACAGATGGCGTTTGAAGCGGTTACATCATTTGTTTTTTAATGTATGTAGAACTAAGGAAAAATTACTTTTGCAGACATGCATTAAGGAAAGAATCAAGAATTGGCTGTCTCTGTCGTTTACAGGCTTTCGCAATTCATCACAGAATGAAATTCAAAGGGCGTATAATAATCGAGCATATGTTTTGCAGGTCGCCAATTTGAACCGTTTCATTTATACACCACCTGTCAAAAAGCTGAAACGTGAACAAAACTAGAGCAGAAACAAAGTCGCTGCTAATCCAATTGCATTTTCCTTTATTTGACCCCTAAAACTAAATATTTGTCTTTCATGTATTTTTGGTCTTGATTAAATGGCCATCAACGAAAATCTGGATGCTAATGACTGACGTGCCTGTTGGACATGGCATGGCTCACGGAATACATAATTTAGTTTAAATTTCGTGTTGCATCTAATTCCAGCAATGAAGAGTACTTAAAACCTATGGACAGGAAGCAAAAAGAAGGGATACTTAGTCCTGTATGGCGAATCCCAGCTGTTAGAACCACTCTTTCAACGGCAGACACTAAAAATGCCTACTTTGGGAAAAACATGAAGTGTCGTTTTGTGAAATTTACGTTTACGTGACTAAAATAAAGATGGTTAACAAGGTAAATATCTCCATTTCGTTGCAGTACATTTCCGCATACAAGGAGTGTAGTTAAAATGAGTTACATACCTGCGAAATTAAGCTTGTAGGCCTCCTTTTCCCCTCAGATTATGGCCTGCGTTTATGTTCAGTTCAACCCTGAAGATGGGAGCAACATAGTCCTCCGAAACGTTGGTACCCACGTATAAGACTGCACGGTGTCACAATACAGACAAAAATAATCTGAATATACACTATATTGAAAACCTGACATGCTACGAAATGTCACCCAGTATTAAGGATTTAGCTGTTTCTTGTGAGAATGGTATTCAACCTTCGTAGTTCTGTAAGAAGCTACGCGTTTCTTGACCAACTGAGTGTATACTATTTTCTCGTATGAAAACGATAGGCCGTGTACACTCAGTTCTTCATACCGTCGTTAGAGCGTACAGAAGAAAGACACGGAATCATTTTAAGTCAGAATAGCGCCAAAAGTAACTTCATGTAAGGCCTTACCGTAGCCAGTAAACCACTGCATATCATTCAGCAGTAACTACCAGTAGCGTATACGCATAATACTGTGTTGATCTTGGTAATTTTCTCTGGGCTTCACGTTTGTGACAGTATTCTTCGAGTAAGAAATATCGAGAATGGAGCGTTTCACTTCTGGACATTGTCCATTTCCTGAATAAGGGGAAACACACGTACACTGAGTTTCGCAGGAGGCCTCTGCCCCCAGCGATAAGAACAATCTTTGTAGTACAAAGGGACCTATAAAGTAGATACAATTCACGTCTTTCTGTGTGAAGACCAGGACAGTAGCAACCTTCGAAACATCGTGTATTTTTTCTATTCATAAAGAGACAAATTTCTCTTCTCCAAGTCGACCAGACCGGCTCTGGGGTCCAACCAACCTCCTATCCAATGGATACCGGGATCTCTTTCCCCGGGGGGTAAAGCAGCCGGGGCGTGAAGCTGACCACCCACCTTCAACCAGTGCCGAGGTCAAGAAAATGGGGATCTACACATCCACTCCCCCTTATGCCTTCACGGCGTAGTTAAGCACAGGGACAACTTTACCTTCAACAGTAACAGTATAACTCCTATGGGGATGTCATTTAGTGACGTTGCCTTCCACCCTAACTCTTCGTCAAAAAATACCTCCCTCCGAAAGTTAATACTTTAAGTTTAAAAAATTGTATTGATACATTTTCAATTACAATAGCATATGAAGAATGTCATAATGAAAATCCATAGGTCCAGCCTAAGTTTCCTTCACATTGGCCTAACATATCTATACAGTAGTTAGTTAGTTAGTTAGTTATTGGAGAGGGTGGGTTTCCCCATGCACTTAGACCTGTATCGGTCCATTGTGCTTCCCTCTATGATTTCTACCAGTCTCTATATCCTACCGGTACTGGTGCTTACCATCAGTCCCGCCCAGCCAGCGAGGCCGGATCTACTAGCTGAGAGGTATCTATAATGCTTCCCCCATCTACCAGAGGTATTAGAGACTGCTGTTGGGCGCGAAACGTCCGTTAATTTGGCTCAGTGACCTCCTTTGGAGATATGAGGTTCTTTTACGTGCCGTAAAGCTACGACACGGGACCCACGGCTTAAAGTCCCTCCCGGAGGACTTGTTCCCTGAATTTTTCCGCCCTTAAAAATTCGACGACCTCCGCCGGGTATTTGAACCCGCGTACTACGAGTCATGAGGTGGGAACGTTACCTCTAGACTACGGAGGCCGCTTATCTATACAGTAACCTCACATTTTAATCTCGCTAACACCAAAGCTTATTAACTTATCCCAGAGTGAACACGTCAAGGAAATACAATTTATTTACGAATGGATCTATAACATGATTTATGAGAGAACCCTCTCTCATGCAGCAATTCAAGGATCATCCTTAAATCATAAAATAAGATCCCGATATCCTGGTTATAATGTGTATCAGCATCTGAATCTACATTAATTCACTTCGTGCATAATTTTCCTATTTGATAAATAAAGTCACCAAATGGGTCACAAATGGAAGTAAAACATCTGTAATGGACATAAAAGGTTTTCTATGTATATGACTAGGCAGCAGCACAGACAAGCTTCATGACAGTCTAGGTAACAGACGCACATGCGCACTTTCAGAGGCCGGTTTCAGTAGTCAAAATGGCGACCGTGCTTGAGGAACGTACTATCGAAGAGCAGCGTCCTGTTGTGCGTTTTTTTTTGCGGGCAAATTTAAAGGCTATTCATAAAGAAATGTTTCCTGTATACGGCAGAAAATGTACGTCGTGTAAAGGGGTTCACAGCTGGGTGGCAAAAGTCTCTCTGATCACGAAGAGGTTGAAATGGAGGTGCGGAAGTGGCTGAGACAACAGTCAAAAGACTTTTGGCTGCGGGTTTCGACGCGCTGGCAAAGCGATGGAATGTGTGTATCAATGTTGCTGGAGGATATGTCGACGAAGAAATTTTTTTTCCCAGGTTCGAATATCACCTGTTTGACGTTTTATTTCCATTTATGACCTATTTACTGACTCTCCTTCCTACAACATGAGAGGAAAAGTTTACTACTGCTTCCTTGGTTTATATACGGAATTTCAAAATTAGTCCTAAATCTGCGTTGGATGGAATGCCAATGGTAATTATTCTTTTCAAATTTTAATTTCAAGGCGCTATACTTGTATGCATTTCTTCTGAATTTTGGGCGTTACAGATCATAATCACCAAGATGCTACACACAAATCAATTGCTGACTTTCTGCATCCCTCGACAGATATGTAACTTGCCCCTTGAATCGACTTCTCACATGCTCTATCTACAAGCAGAATAAAAACTGTTCTTCGTCCCTTTCTTTGTCACCATCAAATATCAAGTAGTTAACCTCAAGTTCCCAGAATCCTGGTGTTAACAAGACACAAACCATAAATATCGTCTGGAAATTCAATTAAATTAGGAATTCGAAAGCAATTTCGTTCTAAACGGTCGTTTTGTAGCTAGGCTGCATATATATACCATATACGAGTATATACGTATTACGGCACTGTTGCCTGCTGGAGTCAACAAAAGGAAGTGACATTTTCATACTTTCATTGCTTAATGCAGAAATCGTGTCTGCACATTTTATTTCTGAACCTTCTGAACAGGTTTCGACGGCATTTGCTATTGATGCTGGGGAGCACACTAAATCGGCCGAATTCAATTTTGGTCCACATAGATCTAACATAATCCCTACTATATGTTACGCTTATTTCGAAATGTATCAGTTGTCTCGAAGACGGCTCGTCATGCTCATCCGAGCAAAACTGGCAGTGCCTATTTTGTCTATTGCACGGATATCTATTCTTTTAATATGTTAAGGTTATTAGTGTTGACCTATTTAATTTTTGCTAAGAACTTATTACTGAAATGCAGATCCTGTGTACGTTAAACTCGTCGGATATAAGTAATTCAAATATCGTATTTGACTCAAAAACAATATTCCATATAAATCATGAAATGTAAGCGTATCTATGAACTGCCTCCAAACCAAAGTTCACATGACTAGCTCTAAAAGGTTCATTTGTTATCGCTATAACAACCGAGAGATAAAGAAAATATTTGCACGACCACAATGTTGCTATTTTTCATTTACAAAAGTTAACTTTTACAGAAAATTTTATTAATAAAAGTAGCATATTTTTCTCCAAGATGTTCTACCATGAGTCACTTCAACACCACAGAGAGTCGCTGATGTCGCTCTCAAATCGCGAGTTCACGCGGACGTAATGTTTTTACTCCTGATGCACGAAATAAAAGAATAGAGCGTTCGGGTGGTCTTCAGTGGCATACCATTCCAACCACGTTTCATGAAAATCTGTCATTTGGTTCAAAAGTTAAAATGAGGTTGCAGACAGACACACAAACACACACAGGCATACGTGTGAGCGCACACACTCACGCAGAGAGCATGATAGTTTTATAAGCCGTCTGTTCCCTAAGGAAGAAACGGAACTGGCACTCGGCATAAAAGTAGTATTAATTTAGATCTAAAAATGTTTGTTTAAAATATTTTTCATATAATGGATATTTAAATTAATACAAGGGACAACAATACTGGCTGCATAATATGATATGCGTTAGTAGCTTTGAAACAGTGGGTACGTATCTGAGGTGATGGATCTACATACAGCCTGCAATTTGATCTACATACAACCTGCAATTTGATCTAAATACAGCCTGCAATTTGATCTACATACAACCTGCAATTTGATCTAAATACAGCCTGAAATTTAATCTACATGCAGCCTGAAATTTGATCTACAGACAGCCTGCAATTTGAACTACATACAGCCTGAAATTCAATCTACATGCAGCCTGAAATTTATCTACAGACGGCCTGCAATTTGATCTACATACAGCCTGCAATTTGAACTACATACATACAGCCTTCACTTTGATCTACATACAACCTGAAATTTGAGCTACATACAGCCTGCAATTTGATCTAAATACAGCCTGAAATTTAATCTACATACAACCAGCAATTTGATCTAAATACAGCCTGAATTTTAATCTACATGCAGCCTGAAATTTGATCTACATACAGCCTGCAATTTGATTTACATACATCCTGCACTTTGATCTACATACAGCCTGAAATTTAATGTACAGGCAGCCTGAAATTTGATCTACATACAGCCTGCAATTTGAACTACATACATACATACAGCCATCACTTTGATCTACATACAGCCTGAAAATTGATCTATATATATCCTGCACTTTGATCTACATACAGCCTGCAATTTGATCTACATACAGCCTGAAAATTGGTCTACATATAGCCTGTAATTGAAGTACCTAAACGCAAAGAACGCATTTAGTAATGTGACTAGCCATTCCATCAAAATACATTAAAGTCGTATCATTTGCATGGCCCGAAACTTTGCCTTCTTACATCCACACCACTGTAGTTTTCATTCTAGGAGTAGCAAATGATAATTTCCCGTAAACAGATATTTTATTGTGTTCTTTAATAAAATAAAAGTAGACCGTTCTGGAAATTCTGAAATTTACATGCCTACTGCTGCTTTTCGAATTACGACAGGACAACGTATGATTCAATTAGCGAAAATAATCGGGGAAGTTACACTTTGCATTTGGGAACATTCCATATGAAGAAGATAATAACATCGCTATTAAGAATAAAAGGAATGCATTGCAACTTGAAGTTGCCGACGGAAAGTCACGGACTCTGCAATGTACTGCAGAATTATAACTCAAATAATTCAGTTATTCGTTTCTATTTTGCCCATTTAAACTAATAACAAGACAAGGTTGCATAAATTCGCCACGATATCGTAGCGCTTTATAGCTTAAAAACATGATAAGAGAGATTTATGCAGTTAAAAAATAAATCAGTGAACACAACGCCAATAACCAAACCCATCCAACTGAACAATATCTCTCTCTGGACCTGTCCTCTTTTTCTTTTTGGTTATCATTCTTTCTACTGGGTTTGGTCTATACAAGGTCAGGGTCAGTCGGTCTGCTAAGATAGACGGACAGACTACAGGGACGCGTGTCAGAAGAGTGACGTCACAAAGCAAGGGGAGTCCACCATGATTAGAGCTACTGCTGGGAGAGAGGGAAGAGGTATCTGTATAAACACACAAAGGGGCATCGTTCTTTTTACAGCCTCCGACGGACCGACTGACCGTAGCACCGGCAGGCGACAGCTCAGCTGTTGCCTGCACGTCACGTACCCACAGAACACCGCAGGTGAGGGACGGCGCACGCCCGGATGCGAACAGCGCGGTAAATACATAAACACATTTGCGGAAATTAAAACTTCACTAGAACTCTCCCTCTACTTTTATTGTTGTTTTCACTAATTTATTTATTTATTTTCTAGATTTCGCACCAGCGTGTTACATTCATATATCTGGAATTGCCAAGAATGGCGCACAGTTAATTTTGTGTAAGAGATAGAAACGAATTGAAACACAGTAGACCAATGAAGGTCGCAGTGCTAGGGCCAGTTTTATGGCTCACCCCTCATACTCATAGAAACGAATTGTGATATTGCATGTGTCTGTACATCAACAAGAGATTTGTAAAGGCAGTTTTAATTCTTGAAGATGTTGCATCAAAGCACGTCAGACCACTTCTGTTGCTGATATTACATGTTTCTTATTATCTCCTCTTACATTCTACACCTATTTTAATGTCCTCTTCAAAAATTTACGTATTTATTTATGTACATTTCCGAACAGATGTTTTTACCTTTACTACATAATGGAACTGCAGCATCGGTCAGGCATATATTCTTTACCCCTTGCACACAAATATGTCTGGGCTGTTGGACATAACTGCTTGACCTTTAAGCACTGCTCTTTCTCAGTGCAACCTATAATTATTGTTTTCCATAGGATTCATTTGGTTGATATCAATAGCATAAAAAACTCCGTGGTTTTAGTCCGTAAGCGAACTACACCGAGCGACCGCCGCTTATCGGCAAAGTTAGTGCCAACTTTTGCGGATAGAGGGTGTCGCGTGGTCAGCGCAACGAATCCCCACGGCCGTTAATCTCGGTTTTCTAGACCGGAATATTAATAGTATAACGATAATTTAATATTTTATTGTTTTTGTTGATGTACTATTTTCGCTGTTATTATTATTATTATTATTATTATTATTATTATTATTATTATTATGCATCAGTTATGCAACAGAATATTTTATATATGTGTATCTGTCCTACATTTGCGTACCGCTTCCATTTGTTTTTCACCCGTCTGATTGTGCTAACTCTATAATTAGCTATCTTAGTTGTTATCAGGTAAAAACAAATAATTAAATTGTTATTGCAATGAAGCCTAACCTTAGTGAAATTTGGGTTATTTATTTAGCAGGAAAAATAAACACACTGAATTATCACTATACTGCTAGAAAATTTCCTCTACTGGAAAATGAGTATTTAAGGATTTCGGTATGCGTGTATCGTCTATAAACTTTATTTTCAATGTAATGTTGCTTTTCTTTTTCCTCCTCTTCCTCTTCTTCACATGTCATGAAATTGCTAGGGATAATTCGCACTATCACGTGTTCATTTTCCACCATTTACAGCTTACTGATGCTGTATTATGCTTCTGTTGCATGGAACCCTGTTACGATGACCGACTCCAGAGGACATGAACGCGTAAGAAGAAAATTTGGTTCCCTTTATCACAGCAGTTTTTCTTCACCATAACCAGAACAATTATTATTTGGTACAATAGGCCAGAAGTGGCCTCAGTACAAGGGACTTAGTCCCACCCCACTAGCAATCATTATTATAATTTATTAGAAAGATTAAATCTTCAGACACTGCAAGGACTCGTCACTCTTATACTCTACTTACAACAAATGTGTTTAATGGCCCTAAATTGTGCCCTTCAGTTCTAGGAACTGTCACTGCTCGTGTTCCTGCTCCTGATTCTCTCTAGCTCGTAGCTGTGCATTCAGTCACTGGATGTGCTCTGCTGCTTGTAAATCCTTGGATAGTTTAGAAACTTACTTGTAAATTTCGTAGATTTACGGCACGTAAAAGATCCTCATGTATCTAGTAGACCTCTGAGCAAAATTAGGCAAAGTTTCCCGCCCAAGTAGTTTCCAATGCCTCCGGTAGATGGGGAAGTATCGGGAACCACTGCCAGCTTCGCTGGCTGAACGAGGCTGATAGCGAGCACCAGTACCGGCAGGGTATGGCGACTGGTAGAATATCAAAGGGGGACGTAGAATAGACTATTAGTCGCGGTGCATGGGGAAACCCACCCCCTCCAATAATAATAATTCGTGCTGACTGTGTAATTGGCCCGTGGCTGCTATGTTCAGCACGTAAATAAATAATCCTGTTTTGGGAACTGTTTGTTTCAGAGTTCCTGCTCGGTATGTGCGAGATTTTTCTATGTTCGCTCTATTCGTATGCCTTTTAAGTACAAAAATTTGTTCTGCTAGACGCACATGAGCCGCTGATATGTTCTTCATCATATGTTATAATTGTATTCTCTTAATTGTTAAAATAGTAATTGTATTCAAAATAAGTATTGTGACGTGCCGCCAGGAAGGCCGGACAACAAGTCAGTAAGTAAATAAATAAAAAGGGACTCAATTTCTTCTAATTAATTAATCTAATTTATTAACAAATAAGTATAGAACACTGCGGACTAAGTCAAGTGCTCTTATCTGCAGCGTTGCAGTAACTACACGGCATTAATGAAATATCTTATTGTATGCCATTTATCTAAAATCGCTAATTTTTGTATTGTCGAGAAGTACGGCATTTCATTTTGTTTCGTGGGCGAGAAAAGGAGTTATTCCTGTAGTGCAGACAGGAAGTGGCCGAGTGTTCAGTTTCATTAATCAAATTCGCTTGATTTCCTTAGCCAGCTCTAAATTTTCAGGTGTAGGGTGCGTGACTTATAAGACGGGGTTTGGATTGGATGATTTTATTTATTGCACCTAATACATTCACACAGTTTGGGACTGCAGGCAATTACAGCGCTATCGCTGTTCTACACACTTTCCAGTTCAACGTTACACACGCAATAGGGTTGTCAGTCTTCACTAGTCGTACCCTGACAACGGATTTATAAGAATCTCACTGTAACTTCAATTCACACATGAAGCCTTCTTGGCACAGTCTGATTCCTTTCTTGCAATTTATTCTCAATTACCTTCTACGGCCATATCCAGAGCTCGACCCAATTCTGTTCCTTCTTAGCTACTTCAAATCACGACTAATACTTACCTCTTAACACCAAACAGCAAAGACCTTATTAAAAATAAATTGTAGTTCCTGGAAGGTTAAGAACCCCAGTGGTACTCTTTTATGATCCAGGTTTGGGTGGGACCACTCATGCAACCTGTCAGAAGATCAGAAAAGAAGCCTATAGGCGTAAATGTGAGATTACAATCAGGTCTCTCTTACAGTAGCTGGAGCATAACTGAGCTGTATCAGTTAATGAGATCACGAAGCGTCAGATGAAAGATGGTGGGCTAGTTGCATATGTCAAGTGGAGAGGGAAATATTACGAATCTGTTTCTGTGAATAATTTACTTCATTACGTATTCCCACTACAAATATAACCTAAAAATCGTAATCTTTATTCTCAATACTTTCGTTATTGTCTAGTTACAGTTGTTTCATTGACATTAAATGACCTCTGCAGTTGATGTACAGTCCTTAAATTAACTACAAACCAACCATCTCCCCCAGTATCTACGTAGTATAGTAATGTAGGCTTCGATAAGGGTTAAAGACCTGGTCAGTGGATTCAGCACATTTAAATAAATTACAACCAGAACATCATAATCAATGAAAAGTACTGTGTTATGGCTTGTGACACCGTGTAGCATGGTAAATGTTTACCGACGTTTCGAAGGAACATACTGCCTACATCTTCAGGATCAAAGAGTACTTCAAGAAAGCAGCGAGCAAAATACCATTCTTCATGGCCACTGCAGTGAGATCCAATAAAATCATCTTCAGTGTTTTTTTTATTGCTAGTGGGGTGGGACTAAGTCCCTTGTTTAGGCCACTTCTGGCCTATTGTACCAGCCCCAGATGACAGGTGAGGGTGATTGTGGAGCAATTGGTGGAATGAAGATTGGCAGGGGAAACCGAAGTACTCGGAGAAAACCTGCCCCAGCGCCACTTTGTCCACCACAAATCCCACTTGACCAGACCCGGGATCGAACACGGGGCGCCGCGATTGGAAGCCAGCGACTAACCGCTTGAGCTATGGCGCGGCCAATCTTCAGTGGTTAATGATGTTTTGAAATGTAGCTCGCAGACGGAACTGTAGAGGCAGACGATTTTGGCGTCAGCTTAAGAGGAAGGATTTTTAACGATCCAGTTCAGTTAACATGCGCCTCGTTTAATCGTCATAACTCTTTCAATAAATACAATGACCGAAACAGAGTACCTCTCGCAATCCGCTCTACAGTTCATTATGAACGAAAAATGCAATATCTGTGATGTGACGCCGTGTAGTCCGGTAATAATCCACCGGCGGTTCGGAGAAACGTCCTGCCTGCCTTCATATTCAGGGCCGGAGAGTAAGCCACGCAGAACAGCAACAGTGCCACATCTGGCATGTGTACAGCAACCCGAATTTCCTTTCCTTTAGTGTATATACGTATTTATATTTTTTATTTATTACTTGATGTCACTTGTAGAATGTGACTGTACATTCCGATGTACTTCGGTGACTTGAGAGTTGACCGGAAACGGTTATCTAGTGATTGGACTTTGAAAGTATTAATAAGGAGAAAAGTAAAAGAGAAGAAAGAAAAGCAGAGACAGAGAGAAAGAGGAAATGTTTGGATCATTCAACTCTTCGCACATAGGCCTACTTAAGCTTGCTGCTCGTGTGACACATATGCTGTACACACCTTAGAGAACAATAGGTAACAACATATGCCGCTTGCCCGTATGCGATGACGTCACTAGCGTACGTATGTACGACGAAATATGCTTACAGATAAACATCTATATGTATATAATATTATATTAGCCATGTGATCACTTGCTTTCTGAGGCATGGCGATATATTTATTGTTGTTACTTTTAAACGATTGGTTTAGACGCGTTCAACTTCAGCTTCTTGAAATATATGTCTTTCCTGCATGTATAAAATAAAATACAATTGTCCGGTATTAACAGAAGCTTGTCTCATAAACTTTGGACTTAATGAACAAAGACCACCTTGCAGTGGAGAAAGATTCTTNCTCGTGCTAACTTTGTAATTGGCCACTGTGCTGTTAAGTTATTGCACGTAAATAAACATGAATTGAATTAAATTATTATTATCATTATCATTATCATCATCATCATCATCATCATGGCTCTACAGCCCTTTGTTGGGCCTTGGCCGCTTTTCCAGTTTATTAATCCTGTACACAGTCGATAGGACTCCTTGGACGGGGGATCAGCCCGTGCAAGGCCTCTACCTACACACAGAGAAACACAAACACAGAATAAACGTACACAGACATCCATACCTCGAGTAGGCTTCGAACCCACGATCCCTGCTTCCGAGCGAGCGAAGACCTTTCATGCTTTAGACCGGGCGGCCACTGTGATCGGCATCTGAAAACATAAGGATCTAGATACACAGAACTCTAATTTGTAGTATATGAAGGTTTGTACGATCAGTTGTTGAGAGAATCCAAAAATTTCGATTTGAAGCTCATGTACAGAAGGAATAGGCTTATACTGTACCTTAACGTTCTCCCGACAAAGTTCAGTTTAAGACAATGTTCGGGCAGGCGGATGACCCCTCCTAAATGTGTTCACGTCGTGCTAAGAATACAGAACAGGTATAGAGGGAACATCCAGTCCCTTTTGAAAGCAAATGCGTCTGCATAAACACGTGCAGTGAAAAGAACTGTGCATTATGAACCTTTAAACCTAGTAGATGAAACAAAATATAAGCATTTAATACCAGTAAGGGCATATCGAAAGTTTAANTGACTTTGCAAGAATGGCGGAAGACAAGCGAAGCACAGAAAAGAATAAAGGCTGTGTTCAGAAACTAATAAAAAATAAACGTAAGAAATATAAAGTTGCATTGCTCTGTCCCAGAGAAAGGCATTATTTGATGCGGCTTGAACAAATTTATTTGCTTCAACTATGCGCACGCGTTACTGAACGGAGAGGGATTTCGACAGAAGGAAATCCAACACCTCATGTTAACTGCTCATGGCTTCAGGAGGGACGGACACTTTGGTTCGGTCGGTAGCGATATGCACAGGCTAGGCCTGCGTACACAGAAGTTAGTCGTATGCCTTAAAATAAGCCTTAAATGGCCATCTAAGTATATCGAGTTTATTTCCCTATGTAGATCATATGTTATTAATACCCCGACATGTTTCTTTCATACAGAACAGTCTTCAGGGGGCGTACCATATTAAATGGAACCTTACATTCTTCACAAACTATACTGTTTCCGTCCACAATGCAGTTATTTATTTATATTATATATATTATATATTATAATGGTCATCATCATGTGTTCTTTTGCCAAAAATTATTTCACTGTGTGGTATATCTCACTTCCTCTTTTTGGCAAAAAACACCTAATGATGAGGTGCCGGGATAGCTCAGTCGGTATAGCGACTGGCTACGGGCTGGGCGACCAAGAGGTGGATTTCAAGTCCCGGTAGGGTCAAGAATTTTCACTTTTCCATATCGTCCAGACCGACTCTGAGGTCCACCCAACCTCCTATACAATGTGTAAAGGGGACTCTTTCCCGGGGATAAAGCCGTAGGGGCGTGAAGCTGACCAGTCACCTACAACTAGTGCCGAGGTCAAGAAAATGTGGCTCTATACAGCCATTCCCCCATACGCCTTCATGGCATAGTGCTTAATTCGTTAAGCTCAGGGACAACTTTACCTTTTTTACCCTACACCTGATGATGGCCATATACGGCCGAAACATGTCGTGAAGGTGTAAAGGAGGAGGGAATAAAAAAAGTTGCATTGTGGACGGAGGTATAGTGAGTGAAGAATATATTAATCCAACAGAATACATAAATACAATATTAGGGAACTTTACAATTCATGTACATGTATAAAAATACAGAATATTTAAAATATCTGAGTTACACTAAATACAGCTTATAATAATTAATTTTAACGTAATGTCGGTTTGAACCGTTTATGAGGAATGTATGACTCAGATAGTTTAAATCCTTACACTCGGAAAACACTGCCAAATGCAATTAGCTGAAATTATTTGGGGAGTGAGGCGGGAAAAGCTACGATATAACACATAAACCGAAACACTAAGATGTAAACCACTAGAAGATAAAATAGAAAGCGGATTAATAATTCAGAAAGCATGGGTGATATTTTGATGTAACTCCACAATCCCAAAAGGAGGACAGATTTTCAGAGATTTAGGGTGAGAGGGTGTGAAGTTGGCACAGGTTCTTGTGAACACGGCAATGAACCTACGGGCTCCATAAAATTCTGGAAGGTTCTTGAGTAGCTGCATAATTCGCGGCTTCTCAAGAAGGGCTTAGCTCCATGAGTGATTGAGAGGAAATATTGGCATTTGGTGACATCATTTGGACTGAAATGGTGTAGGGTGAGATCTAGAGGTATAGTATTTAATTAGGGCTTCTGGTGTGAATACTTGTGTTCAGGAATTATGCTTATTGCATATTGTTTGAGTGTCTCAGGACACTTGCATTGGACCAGCAACCAGTTAGCGAGTTCATATTGAAGTAACGATCTCTGTCCCGAACTAGAAAGAAGCCCGATGCTTCTCAAAGTAGCAAGGTCGTGTAAGTTCTCGCTAATTATCTTAGAAACTCTGCATTAACGCCTGTCTTAAACTGGGCCCACTGAATTCAATTAACAATGAACACTATAATACGTGTATAGTCGTGATGCACGCCAGCGGCTTTTCTATTGTCTGAGATGGCGATAAAGTCACAAGTTTGTCAGAATCACTCAGTATGATGGAGTATTGACTTGGCACGATGAAATCCTGCAAATCGCTTTCAACTTTACGTGGTTCTCCCCCTCCCCCCTCTAGTGGTTTCAGACTTACAAATGTCAACCGATCACTGTTCTAGAAGCTTCCTCCTCTTCCTCCTGCCACCCCGCTGTGACTCTTAATTTCTTTTAAGACCTTTGTGTGGAATTAAGAGAAGTTGGAGGGGAGGCGTGTCATGAGAGAATGAAATGTACTGGATTATTTTTCCACACCTGTTTCCATGCCACGTTCTTTTGTTCTCCTCCTAACAGACGGATACTGACATGTTATGCCCTGATGCAATCCGCAGGAAAGTGGATACCACAGTAATTTTGAAATTAGAATACGGAACTCGACTCTGCTTGCAAACAAATACGAGTGTGTTGATAAGTATCTGACACGTAGGCCTACATGTTTAAATGTGTCTCTCCATCGCACTGGAAAAGATGACCTACCCTATACGGCTACGAAATTCATTTATGTAGAATGATTTAGTGACAGTAGTAGTAGTAGTAGTAGTAGTAGTAGTAGTAGTAGTAGTAGAAGTAGTAGTAGTAGTACTAGTAATATTTCAGTCACTAAGCAGTCTAGACATTAAATATTACGGAATAACAAACAAAATTTGTATCCATGATGAAATAAATAAGGAAAGAGTTAATTCAAATATAACTGTAAATGGGCTGCAATATAGCATACTACCAAAGTTGGCACACTTGTACAGGTCGAATTGCGTAAGACAAGGAGCTGAGGGAAGATCCAGATGAAACATCTGAACATCGGAATGAGATAAAATAACAAGAAGTAAATGCAATATAGCTGTTATTCATCTCACCACTTTTTTTTTATTGCTAGTGGGGTGGGACTAAGTGCCTTGTACTGTAGCCACTTCTGGCCTATTGTACCAGCCCCAGATGATAGGTGAGGGTGATTGTGGAGCAATTGGTGGAATGAAGATTGGCAGGGGAAACCGAAGTACTCGGAGAAAACCTGCCCCAGCGCCACTTTCTCCACCACAAATCCCACTTGCCCAGACCCGGGATCGAACCCGGGCCGCCGCGGTGGGAAGCCAGCGACTAACCGCTTGAGCTATGGCGCGGCCCCAGCTCATCCATTACCCCCCGCACTGATACACAGGTTTAAGATAGATAAAACTATCGCAGTTTTGTATGGTAATGAAATGTGGTCTCTTATTTTGAAGAACAATCGTAAATTGAAGTATTTGAACAGTATGCTGAGGAGAGACAGTATGTCAAGAAAGGATGATGACACACAACTGAGAACTTCATAATTTCGCAATTCTGAAACTTCGGGTACTCCTATCTTAGTATCAGAATGTTTTCATTGTTAAGAGAGCCTTTAATTTTTTACCTTTGGAAATTTCTTTCGCTTTCACTTACTTTCTATCGTTAGATTTCCATCGTGTACACTCTTCAGAAAATGTTTATGAAGCTTCATGTAACACTGGCTCATGAGATGGAACATACCGCTGTATATGAGAACTTAAGCCAACGAACTGTAAATACTGCTTGACCACAGACACGTTTTAACCTCACTTACATGCTTGTCACTTAATGTTCACATATGAAGAACCTGGGTTTGTGGGTTTTTGGGTACTGGGTTTTTGGGTACTGGGTTTGTGGGCACTAAAATACAAGGAGTAACTATTAAAATTTTTATTTTACGACGTTCTGTGTACAAAGACCGCCTCTGTGGTCTAGTGTTCAGAGTTTCTGGCTACAGATCCAGAGGTCCCGGGTTCAATTCCCGGCGCTACAAGATTTTCTGAGAAGCAGTGGATCTGGAACGGGGTCCACTCAGCCTCGTGATGATTACTGAGGAGCTATTTCAAGGAAATAGCTGCTCCGGTCTAGAAAACCGAAATTAACGGCGTTGGGATTCGTTGCGCTGACAACGCGACACCCTATATCCGCAAAAGTTGGCACTAACTTCGCCGACAAGCGGCGGTCGCTCGGTCGGTATAGTTCACTTGTGGACTACAGGCCACGGAGTTTGTTTTGTTTGTTTTGTACAAAAAGTTATTATTACTAATGTTAGTTTCACTTCACGTCCTGTATGCTGGCACGATATTCCTAGCTACCAGCTTAAAAAACACCTTCAAACTCTATTCAATTATGATTTATGATTCAACTGAGTTGCTACAGGCAATTTCTTTTTTGTAATGAAACTTAATTTCATGCATCTAATGTTACTTTGTTCAATGGATATGAAGAGAGGTCAGTGATAGAACCTGATTGCTCTAGATACACCCCCTACGGGTTAAAACTAATTAAAATTCCTTATAGAGCGACTGGAGTATTAAAATATAATGTTTGTTGTTGAATCAAAACCTGCCTTTTAGCATAAAAACCTGTATATTTATGAAATCCTCCAACTGTGTAATAAAATGTCAGGTTCTTAGATTTGCAGATTAAACGAAGATATTTTAATCTGTGACTGTGTTGAAAAGAAAAAAAAAGAAATATTATTAGATAATAAGAAAACTGTAGCTTTAAACAAAATCAGGCTACACAATACGGACCAGTGTAGGGTCATATACGGACCACCGCCCAAATAACGTTTCCTGACAAAAACTCATTAATAAACCCACGTCATACGGTAAGTCTAGAGTCTGGTTTTACTTATCGATTAGAAGTCGTGATTCGTGTCTTGTTCAGTAGCGCAGTTAGCTAAGAAATAGCCTCATTTCCTTTGTGTATTTCATTTCAGCGTATTTAAGAGCCATATTTGCACCTTCCCTAGGAATATATAGCGACTGTCAGAGCTTGTACGTAATGATACGATCTTCAAGGTGAATTACTGGCACTAAATAAGCGGCCGCTACAGAAAATCTCAGCGCAGCCATGTTTTGTTATGAGGCGACTTTCGTAATATCTGAATAAGCCGCAGTAAGTCCTCTCCGTGCGTATGTGCGTAGCCTATCTCGATCATGCAGCAGACGCGCTCCCGGAAAACATGGCGTAATGCGAGAACACGCAGATGGACATTTCTTTCGCCCCATACTCAGTGTTAAAAATGTGTGTTCACTCACTCATGGAGCTGAGCCCTTCTTGAGAAGCCGCCAATTGCGCAGCTGCTCAAGAACTTCCCAGCATTTTATGGAACCCGAAGTTTATTGCCATGTTCCCAAGAGCCCTCCATTGGTCCCTATCCTGAGCCAGATCAACCCAATAAATACCACTCCATGCGATCTCTCTAAGATCCATTTTAATATTGTCCACCCACCTACGTCTTTGTCTTCCTAGTGGTCCCTTTCCCTCTGGCTTTCCAACCAATATCCTATATGCATTCCTCTTCTCCACATTCGTGCTACATGCCCTAACCATCTCATCCTCCTTGACTTGATCATTCTAATTATATCTGGCGAAGAGTACAAGTTATGAAACTCCACATTATGCAGTTTTCTCTAACTTCCCGTCACTTCATCCCTCTTCGGTCCAAATATTCTCCTCAACACCCTGTTCTCAAACACCCTCAGTCTATGTTCCTCCCTTAGTGTCAGAGACCCAAGTTTCACACCCATACAGAACCACAGGCAAAATTAAAGTTTTGTATATTCTAATATTTATTACTATAGGAGTCTGACGATGGTGTATAACACACTGATATATTGGGTTTCTGGACTT
>NW_019728508.1:470438-497861 GCF_002891405.2 Cryptotermes secundus | reverse complement strand
TATCTGACGAATGTAAAAGATCTGATCATTAGTTGCTGTTACGTCGAAACCCACAGTGATGATCCCCAGTCATTTCATGTATATGTATATGGACTTAACCTTGAGAGAAAAATACTGGATAAAATTTATATGAAGTTTATAGCAGTGATATCTCACAATAATTACCACAGTCAGTTTTATCAACCTTCTTGTGAACTGGTATAGTAATAGACTCCTTCCAATTGATCATGCAATTCTACCTTATTACAATTATATTAATTAGAACGTAATATTTAACCTCCTGTTTGAATCAGTTCTTCCGGAATTTGATCAGTACCTGGCGACTTAAATCTTACAAGTTTCTGAAATATTTCAGTCCTCTTTGCCTAATAGTGTACAGACAGATAAGGCTCTTAAAAGTTCTGTTCAGCTGATGTTTCTTTCACTGCACTGCATTTTTACACTTAATTAATAAAATTTTGAACAATTTAAAATACACACACTCGTGGACATTGTTTTATAAGAATGCGCGAGAACTGAACCTCTTGCACACGCGCGCGCACGCACGCACACTGGTGTAACTCCCGTTGGGAATTCAACGGGAATTCTCGTCATTCGTTCTATAAATTTCCCCCTGCTTTCTCCCGTATCCCTTTCCAGNAACTAGGACGATGGATAAAGTCCAGAAACCCAATATATCAGTGTCTAATATTTATGTTATCCTACATGTTATCGACTGATACGTCTAGGAAGACGTTTAACGCGATTTCCCATGAATAATATGCCTAAATACTCAACCGTAATCTGTCTTCTTGAAACAGCATACTACACTTGATATATCCGCAACAAAATATTATCAACGGTATTCATATAATAGACACAATGCATTCAATCAAAAGGCTATTCACTCGTTCGTGACCTATTACATACGTTGACGTAAGGTGTTAACGTTTGACATTTCGTTGCTATGTTAATTCGAAATTGCGTAATTTCAGAGATTTCATCTCGCCGTTGCATTACGTTTACATAGGCCTGCTTAAAAATATCTATCTATGGCTCTACAGCCCTTTGTTGGGCCTTGGCCGATTTTTCAGTTTCTTGATCTTTTACACGGTCAGTAGGACTCCTTTGACGAGGGATCAGCCCGTCGCAAGGCCGCTACCTGCACAAAGGACAGCATAAACGCACACGAACATCCATGCCTCAAGTGGGGTTCGAAACCACGATCCCAGTGTTTGAGCGAGCGAAGACAGTTCATATGTCAGACCGCGCGGCCACTGTGATATGCTGCTTAAAATTATATAAATATATATAGAAGAATACAGGCCTGTATATATAAATATTTGCCCTTCGTTTTACCGTCTGAATAAATTTAGCAATTATTTAAATTCGCGTATTTCCGCTCTTAGGTTAGTATCTGACACAGACTCACAGCTACTTTATATTGTAATTGTACGACAATGAGGATACCTTTGTCTTCATCAGCTTTCAGAAGGTGAGAATGAGATGATTTTTGGTCCTGCGCACTCTGACCCAAACAGTGCCATATGCCTCTCCCTTGCCTCTGCAACCGATCTCATTCAGCCCCACCACCAATGCAGCAGTCTCCCCCCCCCCCTTCAACCCATACCTCACTCTTACACACGAAAACTGGCCAGACCACATTCCAGAGACCAACTTCAGATACAACACCCCAGCGCAAGAGTGATCTTATTGTAATCGAACACAAAACTCTGCTCAGTATTTCCATTATCTCTGACTATTAGATACAGTCATCCATCAACGTCATTTCAGTATATCAGAATTTGGCTATCAGCTGTAGAACCTGTCAAGTGCCTTTTTTTTTATTTCAAAGCGTCATTCCGAGGGGCAACCTCGTTGTGGCATCTACAAAGTGTTTGTAAGGGCTTCGTAAGCCCTTGTTTCATTAAATATAGTTCCATCATACCCTACATGGAGGCGATATGGGACGAACTACGATTCATTTGGTTAACATCTAACTTCTAATAATGACGTCAGAGTATCTTTTTCTGATGGATGTAGTCTATGAAAATCTTCATACATTATGCAGGACGTAAAAAAAAAAGGCATCGTGTACGGCCATGCTAATCATGCATGCTGAACTAACGTCAAACCATGCTGTGCTTCAGAAGACCCAAAACCAAAATATGGCGGCCTGTCACGGAAGCTGTGCAAGCAGTCTGATGGGGACAAGATCCAACATAAGTAAGCGAGATGCGGTCCGACCTCATTACTGTCGGCTCTGCTAGTACCTGAACGCCTCGTTGCTGGATATAACCTTGGCCTCTACATACCCGCAAGAGGTCGTCCCACAAGACGAGAAAAACCACCACACTCAGCTGTTCGAGTCACAGAACCAACATCTCTGAAGCTATTTACGCTACCTTACATGATGTGTGAGAAATGACTTGTCTTGATGAGTTCAACAACGCTGTTCAGCTGCATTGGTACTGCAAGTCCAGTGGTAAGATTACTAGCAAGAAGAGAAAACGTGGAATATAGGTAAATTTGTCCCTATATTTAATTAAGCACCACGCCATGAAGACGTAAGGGGAGTGGTGATATAGCTGCACCATTCTTGACCCCTGCATTGGATGGAGGTGCGTGGTCAGCTTTACGTCCCAGCCGCTTTACCCCCAGGGTAACAGCCCCGGTATCGATTGGGTAGGAGGCTGGGTGGACACCGCAGCCGCTCTGGATGCTGTGGAAAAGAGAAAATCTCTTACCCCTGCCGGGAATCGAACTCCGGCCGCCCAGCCCTTAACCCGTCGTTATACTGACAGCTATCCTGGTTCTTAGGCGGAAGAGGTCGTGCCGATTTGAAGGTGCGGTCCGAGAATTTACTCTATGGGACTGAAGAAAATCACAGTAAGATTCTGTGAAGGGAGCTTATCGCCGGACCGAGATTGGAACCCATGATCTCTCAGATACCAGCTTGGAGCACTAACTACTTTATCGCGAGGTTCGGTAGAATTGGAAAAACCGGAACGATTCGGAATCCTGAGTTGGAAAGAAATGAATTGATGCGCAAGGATATTGTTCGAATTGCCGAGTAGAATGAGGTGAAAACATGGTAATCAGCTGTGATTTGAAAGAAGGCGTTGGTGGTCTAGGTAAACGTTGAGAAACTGAAGAAAACCATGAAACGTCTAGAACAATTTGTAGTCCGGCCGAGTTTCGAACCAGGTACTTCACAAATACAAGCTTCGAGCTGAACGTTGCACCGTTCTGCTTGCGAAAAAATAAAGTGACCTTGGCGTGCTTGAAGCAATTAGCCTGTCATATTCTTGGATGTCTATTTCTTTCTAGTGATTTTTTCACGTGCATAGGTTAATTTTCGAGATATTAATGATGGGTTGAGAGGAATTTAGAGAGAGGCGCATGTGGCCTATTTTAAGGTACTGTAGGCCTACTATCACACGCCTAAAAGGACTGAGTAATATCACGAAACACTTAAGTAGGCTTAGCCTGTCCGCCTATTGTTCTACCTGTGTATTTCAAGGCTTTTTTTCATATCTGTTATTCGTGATTACATACTGAAGTGAATTCTAGAAATATGGACGTAGGCTATATGAGCATAACGATTTTCTAGCAAATGGGAAACAAATTTGATACAAATGTTCCCATTATGTCCTAAAGTTAATTTTGAAAGATGAGAACAAAGCAATTACTGGCACATTGGCTTCTTTGCCTCCAAAACAGACGAGTGGTTTTAATTAGTTATAGGAATAAATTACCACTCAACCAAATAATTTACAAATTAACATAAATTCAGTTACTAGATTCTGACCGCAGATGCAGAGCTGAGTTCAGTGGTCTGGATTTTATCTTACGGCAGCAGCCTCACGATGTTCTGTATCATGCGTTCCTATTTGCTGTCTCCCTCTAGGCTTACTTAACGACGCTGTGCCAACTATACGGATTGTGTGACTCCGACTGATGAATGACAGCAAGATGATAAACAGTGAGATGGGAAGTGAGACAAAAGTGGACGCGACATGTATTACTGCTGGAGGGAACGGGGTAAAAGGAAGGTGAAGCTAGCGCTGTAACAGGCCGTGAAGGCCCATAGGGTGTGAGACGTTAAGGGTCCCACATTATCTAGACAATCGGCTCAAAGTTGGCGGTAAGGTTGTCAGCCTTACGCGCCGGCCGCACTTTACCCCCAGGAAGATTCCTGGTACTCGTTTCTGTTAGAGGCTGAGTAGACCCCAGGGCCATAGTGCAGCTGGAAGGATTAGATAAATTAAAAAAAAATCCACCTCAATGGGACTGGAACCTGCGACCTTCCGGCTTGTAGCATAGTGCCTCAACCAACTACGCTACCGCAGGGGAAAACTGTAAATTATATCGGACAGAACAGTCGGTTTCCCAGTCAAGACTGAACGCTGAATAACGCTGTCTCTGTGATTAAGCACAAAATGGAGGACTGGAGGTAGACCTCCGCACAGTCTTCAGGAATAGGACCGTCTAATCCGGCACGTAACATAGTCACTATAGTCACTGAGCTATCCCGATTCAAAGGTCTGAACTCAGTCGAGTACATTGGTATAGCAACAATGCTCTAAACATTTATCCAATTCTTCAGAGGTTTTTCCTTAATCTCTCGGAGACGAATATGAGAATAGTGCATCGAAATGAGTCATGATCAACTACATACTTTCAAATCCCATATCAACTCACCACTCATGCTCGTCGTAAAATTACCTAGGAATAACTCAAAAAAGAAAAAGGAGCGCATAAGTACTTATCAGTAAGAAAATCTGGTTTTCGATAAACGTACGTAATGCCCATTTCATATCTGCAGCTAGTTAGTTAGTTAGTTATTGGAGAGGGTGGGTTTCCCCATGCACTTTGACCTGTATTGGTCCATTGTGCTTCCCTCTATGATTTCGACCAGTCTCTATATCCTACCGGTACTGGTGTTTACCATCAGTCCCGCCCAGCCAGCGAGACCGGCTCTACTAACTGAGAGGTATCTATAATGCTTCCCCCATCTACCAGAGGTATTAGAGAATACTGTTGGGCGGGAAACGTCCGTTAATTTGGCTCAGTGACCTCCTTTGGAGATATGAGGTTCTTTTACGTGCCGTAAAGCTGCGACACGGGACACACGGCTTAAAGTCCCTCCCGGAGGACTTGTTCCCTGAAATTTTCCGCCCTTAAAAATTCGACGACCTCCGTCGGGTATTTGAACCCGCGTACTACGAGTCATGAGGTGGGAACGTTACCTCTAGACTACGGAGGCCGCTTATCTGCAGCTATCTCAGTACTTAACAATAAAACGATATTTCCCGTGAAAGATCGAGTCTGACAGGAATTGTAGTCAGGTACTAACCCAGTAACAGCTGAAAGGCGCTGTATATGAGATCCTGTTTCTAATCACCGTGCTATGGTGAGACAAACTGACAATCACAGAAAGAAACCTTGCATACATAATCACTGTGCCTTTGCGCACTAATTCAGCATCACAAACGAGAATACTATAATTACGTAACAATATAAAAGGACTTTATAACAAAATTGGCAGTTCTCACATTGGGACACTAAGCTATTCTAATATGAGACAGGGCCCATTTCCCTTTAAAGCCCAATGGTCCTCTACGTAACACCTACTAAATTCTGCATTCTGCCCACAGAATGTATCGCTGTGTTCTGGCTCTCACAGTGAGCACCTGGTGTTTCCCTAAACAGCATCAACCGGTTTATCTTCGTAGCGGAGATGCAACGTGTTTCTTGTGAAGTATGCACTGAATTCTTATGCATTGTTTTTCAAAAGATATTGAGTTCCTAAATGTTTATCCAAGTTACAGAGTTGCACATGGCAGCGCCCGAATGTCACTGCGCATACTGACGAGAACGTCCAGGTCTGAAAACACGGACAGTATGTCTGACAAATCATTTTAAATTCCCATGTACATAAATTTTAATTACGAATGGTGAGTGTGGGTGATTTTACGCTCATAGAGCTTAACGCCACATAACATATTATATTTTATTGTAAATATTATAAATGAACATATTTTGATTCACTACTAACATATTT
This sequence comes from Cryptotermes secundus, assembly GCF_002891405.2. Lineage (NCBI taxonomy): Eukaryota > Metazoa > Arthropoda > Insecta > Blattodea > Kalotermitidae > Cryptotermes > Cryptotermes secundus. Next base: position 491,815 of record NW_019728508.1, on the reverse strand, counting down.
GTATAATACTGTAACGTGTTTACGTTACTGAAGACGCCGTAGAGATGGTTAATTGGTTTATTTAACAANCGCCTCTGTGGTCTAGTGGTCAGAGTTCCTGGCTTCAGACCCAGAGTTGAGTTCCGGGTTCGATTCCCGGCGCTACCAAATTTTCTGAAAAACAGTGGGTCTGGAACGGGGTCCACTCAGCCTCGTGAGGATAATTGAGGAGCTATTTCAAGGAAATGGCGGCTCCGGTCTAGAAAACCGAGATTAACGGCCGTGGGGATCCGTTGCGCTGACCACACAACACCCTCTATCCGCTAAAGTTGGCACTAACTTCACCGAAAAGCGGCGTCGCTCGGTCGGTATTGTTCGTTTGCGGACTAAAATCACGGAGTTGTTTTTTTATATATATATTATCTACAGGAGAATCTCAGGCGGGGTAAGCCCATCAGTCCCCTGAAATGCACTGCTATTTTGCCAGTCCGTAAATGAGAAGAGTTTGGCCCCATCGTACTAATTGATTTCAGTACTGTTATTCTTCTTACAGTGAATCCAAAATTAAAAGACAAACCAAAGAAGTAGCTTAGAATTCAACTTACATTTAGTTACTTGGGTTCACTCATCAGCTGTACCGTTAACACGTAATTTCATCCCGTCATCTCCAAGTCGTTCCTTTCCAACAAAATTTGGTCTGGCCTATTCCCATCCCCTCGCAATTTGAGGTGAGATGGAGGCTGAGCTCTGAAATCGCGCTCAGAGAAGGTCTGCTCAGAAGATAGGGTGGGCAGTTGGCTGATTCTTCAACTGCATAAGCTTTATGTACCACGTATAGCAGCGAATGAACCCGGAACGTAAAATGGATGGAGAATAAGTGAAAGCTTGGAAGGGGACAGTCGTGTCGTGTTCGGAGGTACTCTCTGGACAAGAACTTTGGTAAGACAGTGAACATCACAGTCTCAATATCCGATGACCCGGCCGAGGTTCGAATTGGACAGTTCCGAAATAAGAACCTAGTCTTAATGCTAGACAGAACTTCTCAGTGAAGCCACTCCATGGAGATGAGTCCTTCGTAAGAAGCTGATAGTGACTTAAGCGGTCAGTAAATTACCCACTTTTTATGAGATCCAAAGGTTCATCAACTCCGTGGTCTGTAGTCCGCAAACGAACTATACCGACCGAGCGACCGCCCCTTGTCGGCGAGGTTATGCCAACTTTTCGGATAGAGGGTGTCACGTTGTCAACGTAGTGGATCCCCACGGCTGTTAATCTCCGTTTTCTAGACCGGAGCCGCCATTTCCTTGAAACAGCTCCTCAATTACCCTCACGAGGCTGAGTGGACCACGTTCCCGACCCACTACTTCTCAGAAAATCTGGTAGCGCCAGGAATTGAAGCCGGTNGTGAGAACCGGTACCACTGCTTTTACCGGTTCTCACGGTCTCTTTGCTTGCAGATTCTTATATATTTTTTCTTCTACCCTGAAGATGGAGGCGATACGTTCCTCCGAAACGTCGGTTAACACCACATATACACGGTGCCAAATCCCAGAAGACTGTTTTCTTCAATTTTAATATGACTTCCAATTTAGGCCTCAGTCTCTCAAGTGATGTCATCAAGCTTTCAAGCTGACCTGTACATGCATTTCGCACTGAATGCTTTTAACAGTACCTGTATTTTAGACTGCAGACCAAAATTTTGAACTGATTTTGACTTTTATTTAGCAGTTACAGTTGAAATAAATAAATATTTCCGTTTCTAAGGATCGCGTTTAAATTCCCTAAGTGTTCAAATAGCCTCCGTAACTTGAGTTCGAATTGCAACCGAGTTTACTGAAAAAATTTGTAACCACTAACCTGGACATTTCCTATATATTTCTAAAACTGAAACATCTTGTAGTGTAAGCTGAAGTACCACTCTGTCCTTGTGACGTATATTTGTCCCGCACTGACTTTTCGATCAGCAACATGCTTTTCTTGAAACTCGTTGTGGTTTTGATGCCATAGAAGGCGAAACAGTCATGTCTTGATCATTTCTACTCCTACATCGTGCAAAAAATATTAAGGAGGAAGCAACGGAGTGTCTTATTTGTACCCATGACTGATTTCAGCTTCTCTTAGTGTCACTTTTGAATCAAATGAAAAACAGCATGTTTACAGCGACAGCTTGGATTTGCATTCCACCTTCACGATGATAACTTACGAATCACGCGATATTTGAAGTTCATAAACATATCTGCAAATAGGGCTTATTGAAAGTTCTTTTTGTATTAGAATATTTTAAAACAGGCCTACAAACATGGCTGTGAGCAAAGTTTTGAAGGTTATGTTCTCAAAATAAATAGAAAACAGTCAGTTCTGGTGCGGATCTCTGTCTGGTTCGTGTGTTTTTATTGAATAAGGATGAATTAGTATTTCCAGTGTCACTTCCGAGTTAATAATGTTTTCAAATAAGCCACGAATGTCTCTATTGAAATCCTTTTCTTCTAGCGGTTCAAATCATATTTCCTTCGCAGTCGACGCTATGAACGTGCAAACTCTGCAGCTGAAAACGCAACTAAGATTATCTAGCTAAACAATATCTATCTATGGCTCTACAGCCCTTTGTTGGACCTGGTCGCTTTTCAGGTTCTTCGTCTTTTTCTCGCAAGGCCGCTACCTACACACAAGACAGCACAAACACAGATTAAAAGCACATACAGACATCCATATCTCAAGTATGATTCGAAACCACGTTCTGAGTGATTGAGCGAGCGAAGAGATTTCATGTCGTAGACCGTACGGCCACTGTGATCGGTAGCCAAACAATAAGTCATTCGATTAGTTGTACTGTTAAAAATTGCGTAAAGCATTTTCAAAAATGTAAAAGAGAAACATACATTTATAATGAATTGAGACATTAGTACTGGAAATGAAACTACACGAAGAATGGAACAATTTTCTCTCTTTTTGTTATGGTCACAAAATGTACCCTTCTGAAGTAGGAGTTCGTCTGCGAGAGACTGTGGACTTCGTGAGAGGAGTGCTAGTTAGCTGTCGCGCACACTCAAAGCAAGTAGACGTATTTAGCGATCAGTAGGGACCCTGAGGGGCGTGGTTTACTTTAAGCAATTGTTATATGCAAAACTAAAGTAGGTCAATATATATAATGAGAACATAATTCGTAACGAACATTCTTCACTCTCTGTAACTTTCGGAAAAGCAAATTTCGAGCGATTAGCATGATGTCTGGACCAATATTTCGCGTTACTCAGGAAAGCACTGATGGATGTACACGTTTATTTGGCTAGTAACCTATAGAATCTAACGTGTTGATCATTATGAATAAATTGGCATGGATGTGGAAGAGGATGATTACCCTTAATCAGTGTGGTACGTGTCCCAGTAGGCAGTTCTGTGAGGCGTAATGTCTCGAAAATAAGATAATGCCGCTGGGGAGGTAGGGGTCCTCCGTTGCGCAACATGTCACAATATTATTAAAATTACATCATCATCATCATCAGTAATCTGTCAAGACGACAGGTCCACAGTCTCTTTCAAAACAATTCCTCCACTTAATGCGATCTAGAGCTTTCTCCTTCAAATGACAGTATCCTCTTCTGTCCCCAAGGTCATCCAGCATCTTCTTACGTCTTCTTCCTCGTCTTCTTGTCACTTCTATCCGCCCATCTATCTTTCCTTCGATAGCTTCTTTTAGAAGGCAGTTTCTGCGTAAAACATGACCAATCCAATTAGCCTTCCGTTTTCTTATTTCATGTAGGATATTCCTCTGCTCACTGACTCTAATTAACACTTCTTCATTTCTCACATAATCGGTCCAACTGATCTTCTCCATTCTTCTCCAGCACCACATTTCGAAACTTTCCAGATGTTTCTGATCTACTGCCCTAAGTGTCCATGTTTCAGCCCCATACAGAGCTATGCTCCAAATGTAGCATTTCACTAGTTTCTTCCTCAAATTTAAGTCCAATTTGCTGGTAAAAAGATTCTTCTTCTTGCTAAATGCAGCTTTTGCCATGGCAATCCTGGATTTAATTTCACAAGTACACCTTCCATCATCTGTTAACAAGCTACCCAAATATTTAAAACATTTCACATTCTCCACTTGTTTTTGGTCTATCTTTATTGTGACTGGGGTTGGATGTCTTGAAATTTTCATTACTTTTGTTTTCTCCACATTCATTTCCATGCCATAGCACCTTCCAATTTCAATTAGTCTATTACATAAATGTAAAAGTAAATTTCATGGAAAGAGAAGCTTTGTTTTTTTACTAAGTTAGGACTTTAGGCCAATCAGTGGCCGACGTGCCGAGTGGACCCAGCTGGACTCCACTCCCACACTATGCGAATTAAAAAAAAAAGTTAGGACTTCGTTTCTTGAAAAACATGACTTGTGGAGCGCAAGAGGCAAAGGTTGAGAATCGCTGTTCTAACATACCAGCGTTTGTCCCGAGGGCCGAAACAAAAGTTCAACAATTTTAGGCAGGAGAGCCTTTCATCGGACCAGTATTCGAACACGGAGCCTCTTCAGCACTGTATAGTAGTGTCATCTCATAAACCATGACCTTCGATTCGTGTAAAATTTAACGCTGCTGCGTGGAGTCTTATCTGGCCTTGAAAAAGATGGGAGGTTGATTACATAAGGGGAAATGGAAGGGGTAGAGGAGGAAATTTGTCGTGGCCTGTTACAGGATGCTACTTCGGCGTTTGAGGGAGGGACTATGAAAAGCTATGAATACTTCCAGAATGGCTGAAGATTTATGTGCGAGACTGTAGTATTGAAATTAAAAGTAACCTCCGCTACAATGCACATAAGATTTGATGTAGGCTCCACTGTTCTTGAGAACACGGCAGTAAAATTTCCGGTTCCTTAAAATGTGTTAATTACTTGAGTAGCTGATCAGAGTTACTCTAGAAGGCTTCTGCTCCATGTAGTTAGTTAATATTTTCTTATTATTAGTGGGCTGAGACTGAGTCCAATTGGTACGTCGGCCACCAATTAGCCTATTGTACCAGCCCCGGATGATAGATGTTGATGAATGTGGAGGAGTCAGTGGAATGAGAATTGGCAGGGGAAACCGAAGTACTCGGAGAAAACCTACCTGAGTGCCACTTTGTCCATCGGAAATCCCACATGACTTGACCCTGGCCCGAACCCGGGCCGCCACGGTGGGAAGCCGGCGACTAAGGGTCAGAGCTATGGCATGGCCAAGTTAGTTAGTTAATTGTAGGCCGTGGAATAGTTCAGGCGGTTAGTCGCCGGCTTCCCACCGCGGTCGCCTGGGTTCGAGACCAGGTAAGGTTATGCGGGATTTGTGGTGAGTAAAGTGGCACTGGGGCAGGTTTTCTGCAAGTACTTCTGTTTCCCCTGCCAATTCTCATTCCAGCGACTGCTCCACATTCAACATCTATCATCTGGGGCTGGGACAATAGGCCAATTAGAGGCCGAAGTACCAAGTGGACTCAGTCTCACCCCACCCCAAGAAACTAAAAAAGAACTAGTTAACTGTAGTTAGTACAGTCGTCCACAAGCCCTCCGAGTGGAGTGGAGTTCCAGAGGCCAATACGATGTTTGGGATTTCACATGTGTGTATTATCGAATCTTGGCTTTTAGCAGTTGGAGGTACAAGTCTACGGCGCGTTGAAAAGAGCTCCGAATAGAAGATAATTACTATCCGTCTATCTACACCTCTACAGTCCTCTGTTGGACCTTGGCTGCTTTTCCAGTTTCTTAATCCTATACACAGTCAGTAGGACCCCTTGGGCGGGGGATCAGCCCGTCGCAAGGACGCTGACTACACACAGAACAACACAAACAGAATAAACGCACACAGACATCCATGTCTCGAGTGGTATTCGAACCCACGATCCCAGTGTTCGAGCGGGTGAAGACGGTTCATGCCTTAGACCGCACGGTCACTCTGATCGGAAGTTAATTACACATATAGAAATATGATATATATCTAATGTATATTCCTGACTAAATATTATAAGGGCAAAGTAAGTACAATAAAAAGTAAAAGTAAAGGTATCCCTGTAACAGGCCGTGGAGGGCCATAGGGTTGTGAGATGTTGAAGTTTCCATATTTTCTAGACAGTCGGCTCACAGTTGGAGATATGGTTGTCAGCCCAACGCACCGGCCGCCCTTTACCCCAAAGAATATTCCCGGTACTCATTTCTGTTAGCGGCTGAGCCGACCCCAGAGTCATAGTGCGGCTGGAAGGATTAGGTTAATTGAAAAAAATCCAATGACCTCATCGGGACTTGAACCGGCGACCTTCCGGCTTGTAGCATAGTGCCTCAATTAGGGCAATCAAATAAAAGAAAATATGATGGACGAGGAATATAGCTTTCATGTGAGAGCTGATAAATGGGTGACGAGATTAGGGGTTGTGAGACAAAGTCACTTCGAGGGTTTGCTCGAGTTACTTACATCACCGTTGGGGAGTAATATTCTCTTTTTATCACGAGCAGAAACCACTGCTTAATATTCTAAGAATCCGAAGGATTTATAAGTTAAGACATTTCTGATTGATTCTCCCCAAACTGTTGGATACCTAACAAACATGAGCTTCCATTTGTGGCAGAGCGGTCCTGTAGGCCCTGTCATTGCTAAAGGCGCGTTCACATTACTCGTGCTCGTGCTCGTCTGGCTTTTACTTGTGCCCGTAAATCTTCGTCCACACTGCTTCAGTTGCTCGCCAGGCTTCGGCGCGTGAGGATCTGTATATTTTACCAGTAGTGTGTATAGGTTGTAGTCGTATTTTAATTTATTGGCTACAGTTTTTAAATTAAAAATTTAAAATTTGCTTGTGTCGTGACTTGTCATATCGTCCACATTACTCACGAGCATAGCGAGTCACACGAGCACGAGTAATGTGGAGGCGCCTTAAGAGAAATAAATTGATTGGGGCTTCCACGAATACAAAGCTGTGAGTTTAAAATATGTTAGTTGTATTCTTACTCACAGTATTAAATGAACTAAATTTTTTTGCACTTTACTCGTCCAATCACAAAATACCGGGAACCCATCTTCTACACTGATATACGTACATATCTTGACTTATTTTCATGCAAACCGCACTCCTACTGCGAAGCGAAGTGTTATAATGTCTGATACTAATGTAAACATCCAAAGCTGGAAAGATATGTTAGTGAGATCAGTAGCTTTGAACTTTCAACTGAAGCTTGTTTTCCTGTTAGGGAGGAATTCACATAAACATAACGCAAAATTTCGTTAATATTGACATAAGGCAGCATAAACAATTTAATTAAATATGAACCCCGAGGAAAAGCGTATTTGGCTTATCGCGGAACATCTTCCACAAACACCATCGTCGCTAAATGCTCTCAACACAAATATCACGAAAACTCAACAGTATCTCCAACAGTAGTCCTGTGTTTTAAGACAGTAAATTGTCTATATTGACGGTTACTGGACATACCAGCTCCCCATCTCTTGTGCACGCGTGATTCATATTCCACCTTGTCATCATGTTTTGGTCTTTGAAAGCTATCGTACATAACCACAAAGTATATTTTAATGGTAATTACCGCATGTTTATCAATAAACATAAAAGATATTGAACACTATCCAGAGCCACTTCAGTCAACCTCGTGTCCTTACAACCAGTTTCCTTAAAATGTATATAATTTCATACCATCCTCCGTTTTTTCTCTCTTCCATCGAAACTGTCATATACAACAGATTATCCAGCAAAATTATACAGTATATGTATTTTTCCTCTAAATGTTCAGCCCAACTAATTTGAGATTTAAAAGTTTGTGACGATGGTACAGTAGCACAAATATTGTGTTTCTGGACATTATCTATCGTCCTGTCTTTATCTAAAAATACTGCCCTGTTTTATTTTTCAAAACACAACGTTTCGGAGACTGAATTCTATCTCCATCTTCAGGTGAAAACTACTCAGTTGGGTCCATTCGCTAGAGCAAGTCCTATACCTCTGTACACCTGTGCCAAATATACGTACAAGCCATGCAGGTGCCCGGAGATGGAGACTAGCTCTATCGATTGGACCCAACTGAGTAGGTTTCACCTGAAGATGGAGACAGAATTCAGTCTCCGAAATATGTTTTGAAAAATAAACAGGACAGTATTTTTAGATAAAGACAAGACGATGGATAATGTCCAAAAACATAATATTTGTACTATCTTAATCTCCTTGATTTCGCTTCCCTGCCAATGAAGGCGGAATTACGTAAATCACGAAGTTTACAGTTACGTAACATGCAACATCATGGGCGAATGTAACTTCCCCAGTCATTGCAATATTCATTCTCCTAATTTCATACTTGAGTGCGTTCCCACTGTTGTTTTTTAACACCATTTTGTGAATTGAATGACACGACGACTATGAATGACTGGCGCAGACGCGCATGAATCTGCACCGCAACTTGAGGAATTGTTTTTCAAGTTCGTCATGGCCACTTGCTTTCAGTGCACTGTGTCTAACTTCTTCGAATCGCATATATGGCCATAGTCCTATAGTACATACTACATCACACATATATATATATTTCTTTTGGTACAGTTACAGTTAGAGGTTAAATTGAGTTTACATTGCTTTATTTTTTATCAACAATACTATTTCGTTATCATGGTTGAGCCGGGATAATGAAGTCGGTATAGGGACTTGCTACGGGCTAGACGACCGAGGGGTCGGAGTTCGAGTACGGTAGAGGCAAGAATTTTCTCTTCTCTACGTCGTCGAGACCGATTCTGGGGCCCATCCAACTTCCTATCCAATGGGTACCGAGGATAAAGCGGCCGAGACGTGAAGCTGACCACTCACCTCCAGCTAGTGCCGAAGTCAAGAAAACATGGACCTATACATCCACTCCCCCATGCACCTTCAACACGTAGTGATTAATTAGATAAGCACGGGGACAACTTTACCTTTTACCATGGGTGTTCTGGAAATATATGTGGGTTATATATTCTGTGAGACCAATTATGGACCGTTTGTTAGATGAAGGGAGCCATGTTTGTTCGATTTCCTTAGTAAAAAGTTCGACCTCTCTGAATAATGACATCAGACATACGTACATATCACAGACTATCGTAATATTTTGTTGAAAAAAAGCTTGAGGTTAGCAGGAGGCGTATACTTGCAGATGATATGCATGGAGATGTTAAAGTCAGACCGTCTTACAGGCATACGTTACCCTGTTATTTTAAGTTCTGTGCTCTCGCTACAATTGCACGTGCATGTCCACGTTGTGAAAAGGAAAGAAATCTTCCAAATCTCCATTAACTGCTCCACATTCCATGATAGGTACTAACCATTCTGCGAACATCCGCATCAAACTATTACCAGTATTCACAGAATAGACTTGTAACACTGAAACAAAAAGCTGTTTGTTCCCTCGTGCCCACTACGTAAGTTAAGTTCATACAACGTGTCAACGCTCGACATTTCTTTGATAGTGTGACCCAAAACTGCGTAATTGCAGAATTGCCACTCTTACATAATCCGTTCCTCTTATACCTTACGGTGACGAGGTTGGGTTTTTTTTTTCATTTTGATCATTTTACAGACGGTAGGACTCCTTGGACGAGGGCCGCGCCATAGCTCAAGCGGTTAGTCGCTGGCCCGGGTTCGATCCCGGGTCTGGTCAAGTGGGATTTGTGGTGGACAAAGTGGCGCTGGGGCAGGTTTTCTCCGAGTACTTCGGTTTCCCCTGCCAATCTTCATTCCACCAATTGCTCCACAATCACCCTCATCTATCATCTGGGGCTGGTACAATAGGCCAGAAGTGGCCGCAGTACAAGGGACTTAGTCCCACCCCACTAGCAATAAAAAAAATAAAACACAGGACAGCAAAAACACAGAATAAACACATAAACATGTCAAACATCCATGCCTTGTGTGGGATTCGAACCCACAATCCTGGCTTCCGAGCGAGCGAAGACCGTGCATACAGTTGTCATTCAGCATTACAAAATACTGTATTTTCTTCTTCTGCCTTGACGGATTGGGCTCTACAGGGATATTTATGTGAAAGGATGCACATATGGTTCGTTTTAACTAATTCCCAAAAGAACTGGCACGTAGGGACTAAGTAATTCCGCAACTTCAAGATAGTGCATTTTCCTCTCTGAGTATCGAACCCGAAACATCCCGAATACGAAGTGGGAATGCTACCGGCTATAGGAAAGCTGCAGCATTAGGCCATATTCACGGAATCTGTTTTAAATCGTTGATTATTTTACCATAAGAGCTAATCCATTGCACGTGATATATAAGAGAGTGTAATTAAATTCCGTATCAGTATTGCTGCATAATGCGAAATTTAACTGCCAAATAATCTGAGCGGTGGAAGTTCACGATTGACATAAAATAATAACTGAACAGCATGGCAGAAATTCCCGAAGCTGAACGGCACTACGCTTGAAACTTTGCAGAGTGGAAAGCGTTTCGCCATGCCAGTGAAGTTGAGCCTCACCCTGTAATGTATAGGGACATCTCGTCTTATTTCCGAAGCAGCTTACATGGTTTCGGTATCAAACGAAAAAAAATTCCGTGGCCTGTAGTTCGCAAGCGAAATATACCGACCGAGCGACCGCCGCTTGTCGGCGAAGTTAGTGCCTACTTTAGCGGATAGAGGATGTCACGTGGTCAGCGCAACAGTTCCCCACGGCCGTTAATTTCGTTTTTCTAGACCGGAGCCGCTATTTTCTTGAAATAGCTCCTTAACTATCCTCACGAGGATGAGTGGACCCCGTTCGAGACCCACTACTTCTCAGAAAATTTGGTAGCGCCAGGAATCGAACCCGGGACCTCTGACCACTAGACCACAGAGGCGGTATCAGAATTACAAATAATAGACACGTTTGAAAAAACGTTTCCGTATTACTTGCCGCCACTGGACACTTGAGGCGACAAATGATAATGCAAATTATGAGTGACACACTCATTTAAACAACAAAGCTATTCCCACCTCACCTGCCGGGCAAGAGTGTTTATGCTGATAACACGCATTCGTTTCTTGTTATGAAAGTTGTTTGCTTGAATTTCCAAGTTCAGTATTAAGCTTGAGAATATGCGGAAATAATAATTCAGGTCATTTCATTTAAATTCTTCGCTTATTTACGTGCTTACTCAACAGCCCAAAGGACGACTGTAAAATATGCACGAGTAAAGATAGAAACAAACAAACTCACATAAACACACAAAAACAAATAGAAGGCATGCGATTTGTGGACAACGACTCCGTCATCCAGACTGTTCAGGGGTGGATACATCGCCAACCACAAGCCTTTTTTGAAAAGGGCATCAGGATGCTTCCAGAACGTTGGAAAAAATGTGTTGACTCCGGAAGGGAGTACGTTGAAGACTGATATGTGCAAGTAATTGTTTGGCAATTATGTTTTTAAAAAAAAATCAGTCCCGCTCATATTTGAACCACCTTGTAACAAAACAAGGCAACGTAGACGAAAATAAAAAAATTCAATATGTAAAGTTGCGGAAGCTGTTACGAAACGAGCAAAATATATTTTCACGTATATGAGTGACTACAGACGGGGTTTAGATTGGTCAATGCATTTATTGACTACTTATAAGTCGTAACTAGAAATAACTACAACACTATTGCAATTTTCACACTATATAATGCACTAGAGTACACAGTCTAGTTTTCTATCAGTTTCTAGACGTCTCGTGGTAACCGCTCCAACAATGGCTATTCCTCTGCCTCCGGCTCAAGTCCTGTCTTCATAGACTCCCGTACAAGAACTATAAACTGACCAAGCTCCAAACCTCGTCTCGCTGATAAAGTCTCGGCACGTATCACGCAGAAAACACAGTTCTTCCATTGTTGTAGTCCAGCTGTTGCATTATTAAGAATCGGCTGCCTAGCAACGGGAACGTGTTTATCGAGCCGTTGCATAGAAATGGCCCTGGTATATCCCTCCATCTTGCGGTCGTTGCATAGCAACGGCTCTACACGCTAAAATATATACGCAACAAGAACAACAACATGACCGTTTACGTTCATTACAGAAATAAAAAAAAAACTGAATTCCTGCTTCGTATTTTGGAGGCCAGATTCAGTTGTAAGCCCAGAAACCTGCTGTTACAAGTGTTTTCTCGTGTTGGTCCTCAGACCCTCCATAGAAGAAAGTAGTGCCTTGAGCAGATCATGACAGCTTTCTTTCGTATCATTCCGAGGCCGTCATTCGCAATCGCTCTGCCATTCGACGCCGTATAACATGTACAGATGAGAAAGTGTCGTTAAATAAAGCACCCGGATACAAGCAAAAAAAATTCTTGCAAGGAACTCTTTGAGTTAAACTCTCTTCGTCTTCATAAATTTCTTCGACTTTACCACAACAATAACGGAAACGTAATTTTTATTTGATTTTTAATCGGCATAATTAGCAGGACGAGAGGACCGCCTCTGTGGTCTAGTGGTCAGGGTTCCTGGCTACAGATCCAGAGGTCCGGATTCGATTCCCGGAGCTACCAGATTTTTTCGGAGAAGTAGTGGATCTGGAACGGGGTCCAATCAGCCTCGTGATGATAATTGAGGAGCTACTTCAAGGAAATAGCCGAAATTATCGGCCGTGGGGATTCGTTGGCACTAAACTTCGTCGACAAGCGGCGGTCGCTCGGTCGGTATAGTTCGCTTGCGGACTAAATCACGGAGTTTGTTTTACGAATGGAAAGAAGGTACTGTAAGAACATGGAATTAACATACGATCCAGTGGCGGTCTCTTATTACTGCGATGTTAAATTTTGGTGTTTCATGAAAAGAGGGAAATTTCTTGACCAGTTGAGCAAATATTAGTTCCCGTGGACTCTACTCCATGAAGTCAGGCTGCTTAGATATGGGTTTGTAAATAACTGGTTCGATGATAATTTGGTTACAATAAGGGAAACCCCTGCCTATGCTTCCACGTAAGTATCAGCCCAAAATGATAGACCAATAATTTCCGTTTCTGTTTTAAAGAATGGAGGAAATATATTCATGCATTCGTAACAGTTACGGCGCAACTATCCCGTTTTGTTCAAGTGTTTCGAAAATTGTAAACTGTGGGAAAAGTACATTTAGCCTACCTTGTGTGTTTTATTTTTTCTACGTCTTTTTATTTTAAATATTTTTTGCTCCGATATATATATATATATCAAGTTACCTTCGAGTTGGGTGCAGGAAAGCTCGCAGAACATCTTGAAATTTATTCGCACTTGCTGTTTGATTTTATAATAAATTGGAATTGGAATTTTTAATAAATTCCCTAATGCTCTTCGAAGTACTCCCATCTGATCCCCCCAGAAAAAATATAATTGTCTTACGATGCTGAAAATGTGAGTCTTGTTCTCAGAAAGTTGTTACTTTGATGGAAGTTCTATGTATAAAATGTAAACAAAATTTCATTAAAGAAATTCCACGGATTACATGATCATGGACGGGCCTCCTCATTCGCTAAGAGATCGCACTTCTGCAACTCACGTAAAGAGCATCTAAAACCAAATTAGTAGAATCTGTACGTGTTGAATCCTGTTGCTTGGTTTGCATAAAAATGTTTATTACAGAATAAGGTCGCAACATCAGACCGACATGACAACCAAAGAGTGACTACTGCACGCAAGAATCCACACTCCCAAGGGAGAACTAGAGTATACAACCAGCATACCCGTGGAATAAAATACATCTCATCTTAAATCTGATTTTAATGATTTAAATAATAGTTCTAAACAATTAATTCTAATTTTAAATTGAGGACCTTGTAACGTGTTGAATATAAAACAAAGAACAACCCTGCAATATGGATCCATATTAGGTGTAAGTTCAACACCGGCTGATGACCCATTAGGGGTCGAAACATGTGCCTCAAATTCACGACCTTCATATAAATAGGTCATGCGTATGTAAGTAAAGTTAAGTAAAGCTATCCCTGTAACAGACCGTGAAGACCCATAGGGTTGTGAGATGTCGAAGGTCCCACATTATCTGGACAATCGGCTCACAGATGGCGGTAAGGTTGTCAGCCTTACGCGCCGGCCGCGCTTTACTCCCCAGGAAAATTATTTAATTAATTCCTGGTACTCATTTCTGCTACAGGCTGAGTTGACCCCAGGGCCATAGTGCGGCCGGAAGGATTAGGTCAATTGAAAAAATCCAGTGACCTCATCGGGACTTGAACCCGCGACCTTCCGGCTTGTAGCATAGTGCCTCAACGAACTACGCTACCGCGTGCCTCCGGTCATGCGTATTTTTTTTTCTTGGCACTACAGCCCCAGTGGGCCTAGGCCTACCTCCATGAACTTCTCCGTTCAGTTCGGTTTTTCTAGATCTTAGACATCCGGTAGGAATCCTTGGGCGGGTGATCAGCTCGTCGCAAGGCCTCTACGTGTACACAAACACAGGAAAACGTACACAAACATCGATGCCCTGAGTGGGATTCGAACCCACGATCCCGGCTTCCGAGCGAGCGAAGACAGTGCATGCTTTAGACCGCTCGGCTACCGTGACCGGTCGGTCATGCGTATACTTTCTATAAAGTGTTGTGCTGACCGAAATATGAAATAAATATTTGGCCTTACCGTACATTCAGCAACACACCGACTATGAATACAATTCAGAATTTATGTTGCTCTGCTCGAAGCGTTCCGTGACGTATAATACCGAATATTTTTACACGTAGTCTTGGAAATATAAAATAGCAATAGGCAGGAATGTACAAAACAGTTTGCGGTCCTTACACGCATATTAAGCGGCAATGCCACGTGATCTGGGGGGCACGCGGTAGCGTAGCTGGTTGAGGCACTATGCTACAAGTCGGAAGGTCGCGGGATAGAATCCCGATGAGGTGGATATTTCTTCAATTCACCTAATCCTTACAGTCGCACTATGGCCCTGGGGTCGACTCAGCCTCTAACAGAAATGAATACCAGGTATATTCTTGGAATATTCTTTGGGGTAAAGGGCGGCCGGCGCGTAAGACTGACAACCTTACCGCCATCTATGAGCCGATTGTCTAGAAAATGTGGGAACCTCAGTATCTCACAACCCTATGGGCCTCCACGGCCTGTTACAGGGATACCTTTACCTTACCACGTGATCTAATTCTCATAAACTCGTACCAGTAATATTTTCTGAAGTCTATGTACGCGGAAAACATGAATGTCGACTGTCGCGCTCTCCAGACAGCTACATTTACGTGTCTGGAAAACAAATAACGTGCATAACAATGTTTCTGATATGTGGAAGTGTTATCATTCATGCAAGACAAACAACTACTTTATGCCAGTACGAAGAGATAACGTATTGTCACGTGTTGGGTGGTACGCGTGACGAAAATGGCGGATTGTAGTTCGGATGATTGGATTTATTAGCATTTCTTTTACAGTCTCTCTTAATTACAATCAATACAGCGCTGATTTACACACTTCCCAATCCAACGTTGCACAAGCACTAGGATTCTCAGTTTCCGCTAGTCGTCTCCTAGCAACAGATCTCAACACAGAAACTAACACTTAAAATCACTGTGAAGTCTTCTTGCTATTTCTTCTTCAAACACTCAGGAATCTCGGGACTAGAAATTCTTCTGGATTCACTCCTCCAGCTTACGGCTGACTCGTAACTGTCCCTGAACTAATTCTGCCGAAGTCCAATTCCAAGTCACATTGCGACTGACGGTCAGTCAGTAAGTCATGGTGTCGAGCCCCAACTGGGGCTCATGACCAGATATTTATTACTGTTTGGCAGTTACAGTCTTGTCTTTGTGGGGCGCCCTTTCTGTCGAGTGGGCGGGTCTGTCTTTTGTATAGGCTGCTGGCCCTTGCCAGCGGAGTCTTTCTCGGGTCGGAATCCCTTGGTACTCGCGACCATATTTTACTGTCTCAGATTTGAGACTTCTCTTGTCACCTTCTACGAATCGCAGGGTCACGGTGGAGGTATTCGACCCCTCCTCCACACGGGTATAATTCTGCCATTGCATTCACTTCTCTTATAAAGTACGCTGCACAGACCCCAAGGAAAACACTGTCTCTATTGTTCATGATGTCACCGCTTACGCTGAAATATGTTTACCGAGCCGTTGCTTAGAAACGGGTTGCATAACCCCGTTGTTCTACCGCTGCTCGGCCCGACTACATAGAAAACACAGCGTCATATATATTGTTGCGTAGCCTAACAACGGACTTTTAACCAAGAATCTGTCTTCGCGAGAACTTGTTTACCAACGCGTTGCCTAGCAATGGGTGTGCATGCAACTGAAGGAACTTGGCGCTGGTAAACCCATATTAGCATCACGTTATTATGTGCTTCATTACAGAAGATGACCTACAAGAGGATACGCCATAATTAACTTGCCCACTTAATTTGGCTTTAATGGCCACAAATAGTAGCTTCTGTGCCCCAAAGTCAATTTCGGTGGGCGGTTTGCTCTGTTATCCAAACACCTATTAACATTAAACTGGAGGGACTGGTCCGTGGTCATCAATATATGTCTTGAAACTTGATCAAATATCAGGTTTTCTTAGTATCACCCGAGTGCCCCTTTGTAACACGTCAGCAGAAGACGAATGATCTTGCATACCGTTCATAATACTAATTATAGTTTCACGAACAAAGTAAAAACCTGTATAAGGTAGAGTTCGGCAATGCTTTAATTTATAAGTCATCCCTCTTCATGGGCGCCACCAGGAATTTTCCAGAGGAGCAACCGGAAAATTTGCTTACGAACTTACAGGTATATTTTGTCTGCTTAAGATTATTTTAACTTTTTAAAATTATTTTAATTTTTATTGTTAATACTTGGTATGATTCCTTCGTTTCGTATATTCTGATTCTTTTTAATCCAGGGGGATGCATATCTACTTTGCAACCCCCAAACGGCGCCCATGTATCTCTTATTTATTAACTAATTATATGTATATAGACACATACACGTTTCTGTTTACGCTTTATCAACCACACAATTCATCGAACCTATGTTCAGTCAAAGCTGAGGTATAAATGGCAAAGAGACTGAAGCATTATTGTGAAAAAATTTTAAATAAATTAAAAGTATAAATTCTAAAACCATAAATGTAATAAGGAATATTTGAATATATGCAGCATATAAGACATCTAAGATCTAGGTGGAAAATTAATTTATAGAATATTTCATAGAGAATAAGGTGGTGAGCCTACCTATCTATAGTTCGAACAACGGATTTAAGCCTAAGTTATAACACGGATGATAGAAAAGAGGAGATTAAAGTGGACACAGAAATATTTATACTGCGAGTGACTCCACACATACACTACATAAACATATTTCCAGTTTAATGTTTTAAAATCAATCTTCCTAGTCTTATGCAGGAGGATATGGGCAACGCCTTGTCACGAGCCCTTCGATATCTCGAGCCTTTGTCCGGTTTCCGGACTTGATTCTTAGCAGATGCTTCATTTACTCTTAGTAAGGGTACTGCTTCCGCATTTCAACGGTGAGAGGGAGGGAAAGCACGAAATTCCTCAGGATAGCTGGTGTCTTAGATCAGATTCGAATCAAACACATCATGAATACGATCACCAAGCGTTACTACTGCTCCAAGCCTCTCGATTGGATAATGTTAACATTGATCTGAAAGTAATGAAATGTGAGGGTGTGAGCTGGATTCATTTGGCTCGGGTTCAGTGCCGGGCTCTTGTGAACACGGCACTGAATCTTCGAGCTGAAAAGAAAGCAGAGGAATTTCTTCAGTAGGTGGTCGGTCGAATATTTGTTTCTGCTGAAGGAGTCTCTGATCCATGGAGTTCCTTATGCCAGTTTGTTGTCAAGTCTATCCCTCCTGTAGTTCCAAGTGAATCACAGAAGTGTACGAATACGATTCTGTTACGGGCGAATTTGACGCTTGTCTAATTTTTAAACGAAGGTGCAATTTAAGAGTAGGCCCTTTTTTTATTTTTTATTGCTAGTAGGGTGGGACTAAGTCCCTTGCACTGCGGCCACCTCTGGCCTATTGTACCAGCCCCAGATGATAGGTGAGGGTGATTGTGGAGCAATTGGCGGAATGAAGATTGGCAGGGGAAACCGAAGTACTCGGAGAAAACCTGCCCCAGCGCCACTTTGTCCACCACAAATCTCACTTGACCAGACCCGGGATCGAACCCGGGCCGCCGCGGTGGGAAGTCAGCGACTAACCGCTTGAGCTATGGCGCCCCCTAAGCAGTCGGCCTTAGTCTTCAGGCTTACAATTTTAGTCGTCTTCACAAAAGGCAATACTTCTTTAACAGTTCCCGTTACTGGAATGATCAGCAGTTATGGAGAACGGGAAAGCTGTATAAATGAAGTGAGTGGCTGATTGTGTCTGCTTCTTTTTTTTTGTGGGGGAGGTGATTGTTTTACGGCTCTATCAGTCCCTCAGACTATACAACGTCATATGGCATGATGATTAGGGAATTGTGAATTGCAGAGAGTCTAGAAAGAAGCGGCCCTGCCATACTTCAAGCTGCTGTCCAAGTACGTGTACTTGCCTGGAGGGACTAAAGAATACTACAGAGAAAGTCGGTTAGATTAGCCGGTGTCCTAGGCAAGATTCGAACCTGTTACCTACCGAATACGAGTTTGAAACGTTACTTTTAAACAAATAATAACGTTAAAGAAGATCATATAGCGACATTATTTCAGATGATAAGTTCATATATATTCCAGTGAGATAATAATAGAGATGTAGAATGTGGTCATGACTCTCCAAACACTCGCTTGAAGGGACTGAGGAAAATAACGAAATCATGTTATGATAAACTGTGCACAGTGATAGATTCGAAACGAGCCGTTCCTAAAAATAAGTCCTACAGTGTTATAGCGAAATCAACCGGTTCGGTGACATGATATAGGAACTGGTGAACTTGGTCATGAAATTCAGTTCCAAGACTCCCTTGTTGCACGATCTGGGTGTAACTGATTGCTCCTATTGTTTTAACGGCAGAGCGTTCGTTACTCTGACCTCGTGAATGGGAAACCCCATGAGGAGATTATGTGTTTCTTTTTAATTCTTACTGCCTTCAATGTATCATTTACAGACTGGAAAGCGATGTTAGTTGCTTGATACTGTATCCATGGTTTCAATGACACTTCAGTATTCAACAGACGCTGGTCTTATGTCTACTGAGGGAAATACGAAGATGCTGAAACCTTTAATTTTAAGAAAATCAAATCAAATTGTTCCTTGCTAATATCACAAAGCTATACAGTCAACTGTTTCTACGAGCCAAAGGAATTTTGGAGCTATACCTGTAAAAGCATGACTTTAGCGAAGAAATGCCTTACATTCATTGAGACGTAAGTTTAAATGCGATATTACTGTTGCCTCTTGGTCGGAAGTAACACAATAACGATTTGTGTAAACGATTTAGGTGTCTTGTTCTGACCATAGTCACATTGAAGAAGGGATATACGTCCTTCATACACACAAAGAGGTAATACAGACAATAATTTGTTTATTGTTGTGTAACAGGTACCATATTTCTATTAGGTGCCAGTGACTCCAATAATGAATATTAAGAAGTTTTCACGTGTTTCATTAATCGAAACCACATTTTGATTTACATTTATGTTGAAGAAACTAGTCTTCTGGGATGTGGCGCCGTGTAGATGTGGTGTTAACCGACGTTTCGGAGGAACGTATCGCCTCTATCTTGTTTAAACTCAAGAGAAGGCTAACAGACGAAAGCAGACGAACAACCTACAACTGCCATAAAAAAAATTGTCTTGTACGAATGTTGACTATTTATAGGGAGCGGTGCAAGGGATAAATTATATGAACAGAGAAGCTGAAACTCAACGCATTTTGGGTCCTATACAGGACTTACATTACGGATATACGGACCGCGCTCCGCCATATGTTCTGAGTAAAAGGAGGCGCTGAGGAAAACCAAAAATGTTGATAATAGAAGATACCGAACTAGCGTCAAGCGATATAAGACTTGAAACTGTTTCACTTTCAAGGTCGCTATCATGAGCTCAACAAATCAGAGCTATCTGTCGCTATCATGAGCTCAACAAATTAGAGCTATCTGTCGCTATCATGAGCTCAACAAATCAGAGCTATCTGTCGCTATCATGAGCTCAACAAATTAGAGCTATCTGTCGCTATCATGAGCTCAACAAATTAGAGCTATCTGTCGCTATCATGAGCTCAACAAATCAGAGCTATCTGTCGCTATCATGAGCTCAACAAATTAGAGCTATCTGTCGCTATCATGAGCTCAACAAATCAGAGCTATCTGTCGCTATCATGAGCTCAACAAATTAGAGCTATCTGTCGCTATCATGAGCTCAACAAATCAGAGCTATCTGTCGCTATCATGAGCTCAACAAATTAGAGCTATCTGTCGCTATCATGAGCTCAACAAATCAGAGCTATCTGTCGCTATCATGAGCTCAACAAATTAGAGCTATCTGTCGCTATCATGAGCTCAACAAATCAGAGCTATCTGTCGCTATCATGAGCTCAACAAATTAGAGCTATCTGTCGCTATCATGAGCTCAACAAATCAGAGCTATCTGTCGCTATCATGAGCTCAACAAATTAGAGCTATCTGTCGCTATCATGAGCTCAACAAATCAGAGCTATCTGTCGCTATCATGAGCTCAACAAATTAGAGCTATCTGTCGCTATCATGAGCTCAACAAATCAGAGCTATCTGTCGCTATCATGAGCTCAACAAATTAGAGCTATCTGTCGCTATCATGAGCTCAACAAATTAGAGCTATCTGTAACTATTTGGCGGAACCTCAAAGACTTGATTTGGAAAGATTCCCCCTCTGTTGTTATTTATTTATTTGATTTTGTTGCATGTTATGAAGTGCTAAAACTCTTTTACTGAGTTATAGTGAAGATGAGCCGGTCAAAGTGGCCACGTNAAGATAAGAAAATTATTCAAGTTTCATTAATCGAGCTACAAAGGTTCTTCAAAAATAAAGTGACAAAGATCGCGTTTGGACCATTTGAAGCGTCTCGTGTAAACAAATGTCAGCAAATACAACCGACCAATCGGATAGACCGTTTCTGGCGCGTTATGTCGCTTTTACTCGATGTACAAAATGACCGTTTTACGTTTCTGAGTACATTGGCCACAGTAGTAGTGCTACAGGTAAAGTTGTCCCTCTGCTAATTAATTAAGAACCACGCCAAGAAGACGTATGGGCTAGTGGAGATATAGCTCCATGATTCTTGACCTAGGCCACAACACCAATAGCCCCGTTTAAACCATCAGTATAGTAATGAACGACATTCATATTGCTGACAGTCGTAATTTATTTTGCCTGCATTTTTAATATTCGCTGTACAGAAAAATGGTTCAAATAAATGTAAGATTTGAGGCTTTCACGGTGGTGACTATGAAGAAAGCAGTCTTCTGGGATTTGGCACCGTGTATA
>NW_019728508.1:394791-470404 GCF_002891405.2 Cryptotermes secundus | reverse complement strand
AGCGAAGCGGCGGTTAATACAATGTATACACGGTGCCAAACCCCAGAAGACTGCTTTCTTTGTTTCAAATAAATGTTGTGACCTATATAAACATTTGTAATGTGGGCATAAAAAACTTTATATGTTCAATATTTTTTAAATCTGTACATTTCCGTTTAAACTTAATGTAAAATGGATGACTGATTACAAACAAAGGAGCATCATAACTAATACGTTCGAATAAATTTCTTCTGCAGAAGAGTCGAAGCAAATCCAAGCTTCTGACCTCCGGCGTGCATACCTGAATTAAATATCACGATTTCATGTTGGTGTACTGAGGTCTATAGTCAGTTTCGATCAAAGCAATTAGAAACAGAACCCTCTGAACGCTTTGCTTGCCACATGCTTTCACGCTGGTATCTTGCTTAGCTTATTCTTGAATCCTGAAGATGTAGGTGATATGTTCCTCCGAAACATCGGCTGACATTCAACGGACTGAAGCAATCTCTCAACAACAGCGTTTTTACCAACCAGAGATTGAAGTATTTGCGATTACAAATATGGTTGTTCTAATTATGCAGTTTTCTCTAGTCCCTTCCTCCCTCTTAGATCAAAATATTATCATCAGCACCCTGTTCTCAGACACCACAAACCTATTTTATCACTCACAATAAATGGAAGAAAAATTACGGTTTTGCATGTTTTAATTCTTAAATTTTAGACACCGGATGGAGGCACGGGATTGCGTAGTTGGTTGAGCCTCTATACTACAAGCCGGAAAGTCGCGGGATCGAATCTCGATGAGGTGGATTTTTTCAATTTGCCTAATCCTTCCAGCCGCACTATGGCACAGGCCTCGACTCAGCCTCTAACAGAAATGAGTACCAGGAACCTTCCTGGGGGTGAAGGACGGCCGGCGCGTAAGGCTGACAACCCCACCGCCACCTGTCTACCGACTGTCTAGAAAATGTGGGAACCTCGACGTCTCACAACCCTATGGGCCTCCACGGCCTGTTACAGGCATAGCTTTACCTTTTCTCTTTTACCTTAGACGCTGGATGGGGAGACAAACGATTCTGTACTGAATGGTAGTAAGCATTCGCAGACTTGAATCTGCTTTTAATTTTTTTTATTGCCAGTGGGGCGGGTCTACGTCCCTTGTACTGCGGCCACTTCTGGCCTATTGTACCAGCCCCAGATGATAGGCGTGGGTGACTGTGGAGCAATTGGTGGAATGAAGATTGGCAGGGGAAACCGGAGTACTCGGAGAAAACGTGCCCCAGCGCCACTTTGTCCACCACAAATCCCACTTGTCCAGACCCGGGAACGAACCCGGGCCGCCGCGTGGGAAGCCAGCGACTAACCGCTTGAGCTACGGCGTGGCCTGCTTTTAATTTATTTGCGAATGCATTTCTGATTTAATACTGTCACTGCAAAATATTTAGACCATCCTGCGAAAAGAGCAGTCATGGTTATCTCTCAAAGCTTAGCGGCTAAACGAGTTTCAGAACAAAGCGGAGCACGCATGCTTACAGAGTTCATAATCTTCTGCTACCGCAAAATGTATTGGTACACATGTCCGAAAAGGAAACCATCGCTCAAAAATGCGTCGTTAAGATGCAGCCCATACATTTTCCGGGATATATACTACCTACATATCATTTCAAGGGTTTCATAATAACAATTATTAACAGATCTAAATGAATTAGAATTACGATTTGTAATTGTGATTGTCAGCTATGGATTTTTCATGATATATTTTGCATATGAAAAGTTTGGCTTAGAAAATAATGCAATCAATTCTATCTCTTCTATTATACTCGCTGAATAAGGCTCTATAGTATATACAAGAGCGAGAATTGCTGTAGTCAATACTGTAATGTACACTGTCAAAGTTCTGAAGCAGTTGTTGTCTTAAGAAATTATTATCCATATTCCCGGTGGCTACTGTATCTACAGTTTCCCAAGAACAAACATTGTTCTTTCCAATTTGAGAGAAAGGAAACATTCATAAACTCATCACCCGTAATAGTCTGCAGAGGGTCGTGCTGAAGAGGACGGCGCCCGACGAGAGCCACAAACTGCCTTCACCATTCCACGCATATTGCTCGCTAAACCTAACGGGAACACAGACCGCAACCTTTATTATTATTCCAAAGTCATCGAACTTCTCAGCGAGTGTGTGCTGGGTTGAAAGAACCATGCATTTTTTCCTCCGACACCTTGCCTTTCTACATACCACATACGGCACGGTAAAAAATGATTCTTCATTGTTATCGAAGTGGCGGATCACAAGCGAAGACCTCCTTTCTGTACCTATATTTGTCCTTCATAAGTGACTGTAGCTACTGAACTGCGACTCCATTGTTATTATTGAGTTATTATTTTAATTTTATGACTGCGTCATTTTTATTGTATTATTATTATTACATTACTAATTATATTCATTCTAAGTATATATATATTTTACTTTTCTCTCTTGTTAGTGATAACTTCGATTTCTATTAATTGAATTATTATTATTATTATTATTATTCATGTGGTTTAAATTGCCATGCTTTTGCGTTTGGCTTGTGTGTGTGTCTTTCTGTATTCATGCTCAATTTATAATTGGCCTTTGGGCTGTTATAGGGGTCACGCGGTAGTGTAGGTGATTGAGGCACTATGCTACAAGCCAGAAGGTCGCGGTTTCGTGTCCCGATAGGGTAGTTTTTTCAATTGGCCTAAACCTTCCAGACGCACTATGGCCCTGGGTTCGACTCAGCCTCTAACAGAAGTGAGTACCAGGAATCTTCTTGGAGGGTAAAGGGCGGCCGGAGCGTAAGGCTGACAATCTTACTGCCATATGTGAGCTGACTGTCTAGATAATGTGGGACCCTCAATGTCTCACAACCCTATGGGTCTCCATGGCCTGTTACAGGGAAAGCTTTATCTTTGGGCTGTTAATTTAGCACGTAAATAAATAAGAATTTAATTGAAATTAATCGTTATAATAATCATTCGTGCAGTTGCCCCTGGGTTGTTGAGTTCAACACATAAGTAAAGAATGAAATTAGTTATTAGAGCCCAATAAAATTTGTCGAAAATGAGGCAAATATTGAAAAGTTTTCGAACATTTCTTACAAACAGAATAACAGTCTCACCAGTAACTCAATTTTGATGATTAAGTTTTATAAACAATTAGTTCAAGTATCGTTCAGAATCATGACTGATTATATACAACACACAAAAAAAAAAAATGTTTATTTATATTCTTGTCTTCTCGGGCGAAACAAAATGTTATTGTAATATTGTTATGAAAATGTTATTGTAAACAGCTTAAGCCTGCTGCTCTGGGGAGACGCAGTTGCACCAGAAACAGAAGTGGAAATGTGTACTCCAACATGGGCTATACACATTTTCCAAATTCACATTTCATTGGCCTTNTTGTGGTCAGAGTCAATGTCTGCCCCAGGAAGCGTCTTCACATACTCCACATTAAATTCTTCCCTTGTCACGATGGCATGGCTCGACCTCAGTCTGCGGTTGGATATGGGCTCTAGGTATGGAGACCAGGTGTGAATATACTGAATAAGCAGTCTTGGACAGCCGACAAAGAGTGGTCTTCCAGGTTGAGAGTTGTGAGGGGGTCAAACAATTTGTCACCTTGAAAATAATGGGATCTTATGAAATGTTACAAGGGGCCTCAAATGTCCAGGCTTTTATGGGCACTAAATTTAACTTCAGGATGTGATAGGTGAATATCCTGATTAGCTGAGTGCCGATCAGATTCTGAAGAAGATCATTCCTAAATCGAATTAGCAATTTTATTTATTACACATATAAATTTATCCTACAGATCACCGGTATGAGGTCTTACGCAGGACTATGCTTCGTATCCTGAACTGATTTCTATGAACAAACGTCTTTCAACACATTTTCCGAGTTCGATTTGAATTTGGACCTAATGTATGATTGTCTATATAGTACGATACGAACCAAATTCGACATAAGCTTTTACTGTACACTAATGGATACTAAACTGTGGTCACTGACGCGTTAGCTTCAATCGGATGGTCTGTGGAACAAGCGGGATTCCCATGTTTATTTATGTAACAATTACTTTTCTGCTTAATACAAAACAAAACACAATGTAAAAAAAAAAGTAAAAGTAAAGTAAAGCTATCCCTGTAACAGGCCGTGAAGGCCCATAGGGTTGTGAGACATCGAGGCTCCCACATTATCTAGACAATCGGCTCAAAGATGGCAGTAAGGTTGTCAGCCCTACGCGCCGGCCGCGCTTTACTCCCCAGGAAAATTATATAATTAATTCCTGGTACTCATATCTGTTAGAGGCTGAGTCGACCCCAGGGCCACAATACGGCCGGAAGGAGTAGGTCAATTGAAAAAATCTAATGACCTCATCAGGAATTGAACCCGCGACCTTTCGGCTTGTAGCATAGTCCCTCAACCAACTACGCTACCGCGTGCTCCCACATAACAAAAGGAACGTCTAAAATTATGTATACAAAGAGCGCGTGTGTAACAGTGAATTCTAAAGTGTAGAAATAGCGACAGCGCTGTAATTACGTGTAATTACTTGTGATGCGTATAAGGAGTAAATAAACCTGTTCATCCTATCCAGAACCCGCGTTATTAGTCACTAATACACGTGACAATATTAAGACGTAAGCTTCCCTTACACATTCATAAGAAAGGGTTTGACGTGGCACACATTTTATGCAGAAACATGTAAACCTTTGTTTCTCGCATATAAAATTGTTGTTTGACTGAAACATACAATTCTTTGAAATAAAGAAAAGTGTATTTCAAACCTTGTGGCGACCTCGCTTGGTTTCAAGTGCTCAGTTAATATTGAAATTCCAGACACCTTGAGTATTTTGTATGGCTAGTGTTCATGCCGAGATCAAATATCCTTCCAGTAATTTTCTCGGAAGCACTGAGGAACCGCCGGACCAGTCAGCATGTTCACACGAAACAGTACGCTTCAGGTCTGCTCGTGGCTTGTTGACAGTATCACAGGCAGAAGTTCAACTCTGTACAAGCACATATGGACGTGCCCTTTCTTGCGGTTAAACAGTATCATTTCTTCCCTTATGCAGGATTTGACGTTATCTCAGCGATGACGAATATGAAGACTACTATCTTCTGGGATGTTACACCGTGAAGTCTGGTAGGAGTTTACTGATGTTTCGGAGGAACATACTGCCGCCATCTTTAGGGTCAAAGAGTAAGCAGAGAAAGCAAGCATCAAGGAAAGAAGAACTTTTACCAGACTACACGGCGTAACATCCCAGAAGATAGCACTCTTCTTTTTCTGTTTGTTTACATACTTCATAGAAAGGTCAATAGAGAAAGTAATGCTACGTATAAGAGAAAATTTGGTACACATCAAACAGAAACGTATGTTAGTTACGTACAATAATTTGTAACTAGGTAATTAGTAAATTTTTTCCCTACATACGTGTATGACACTGAACTATTGACCTGACTATCTAACTGTGTGTACAAGTGATTATNTTTGAGACAGTCCGATCAGGTTGACTATATGATGATATTTTATTGGCTATAAAATTGGTTACATTATTGTCACGATTTATGGGTGATCGTAGAAGGGGCTTGGATTGGTGACTCGATCTGTTGTTCACTTTAACACACGACTCGTTACTGCACTTTACAGTTCACTGTTACGCACATCCTTGTGTTCTCAGTCTGTTAGTCTCCAATAGTCGTTGCCTGGTAATGGATTCTACCGGTGGAATTCTTCATCTCCCATGCTCATGCCGTTACTGTCCGGCGAATATCCCACAACTGAACTCTTGTCAACTGTCAACTCAACTATAGCGCCATCTCTTCTCATCCTCCCTTGCAGAGATCAACTCACTCACCAACCAACTACTTCACTTCACTTCACTTCACTTCACTTCACTTCACTCAACTGAACTCAGCTGGCCTGGGGTCCTCGCTATATAGCCTCTGGGCGGACCTAACAGAAAACAGCTTCCAACAGTTCTTCTACTGTTGTCATGGGCGGTTGCTTAGCTACAGTCCGGACGTCGTTTCGGAGGGAACTGTCTACCGAGACGTTACCAAGCAACGCATTTTCATTCTCGCGATCGTTACACAGCAACAGTACTACACGTTACATTATGTTAAACTTGAGAATACGAATTGGAATAAATTTTCCATTCCTTGATATTCCGGAAAATTATCAACGTTCCAATAAATTTTCGGGCTATTGTACTCATGTTTGAGTTTCTCGCAAAACCCATTATTTCATTCAGTTTGCCCTTTCTAAGTTCATGGTCATTCTTGTTCCTCAACCAAAATCGCAAACACTACAATGGTCGCTAAACACGTGTATAGGTAGAATAAACAATACAATTCGCTTCCTAGACACGCTCCATGCATAAATAAGCCGAAGTTTATACGTGTAACTGTAGATCACTTCTACACGTAAAGGAATTGCTTGGCTATACATGCATTTAACAACACTGTAACAACTACTGATGTTCTGCAGCACAGAATTTGATATGATAAAATGATCATGAATTACCATACGGCAGAAACTGGTGGGAAGCGACTGTGATCTGTTCTAAGCTGCTATCTCGCCATCTGCCTGTAGGAACTGCGCAAAACCACAAAAATTTGATGAGGTTAGTTGGTAGCCGCCCGGCATTCTAACCTAGAGAGACATATTTTCGCTGCGTCAACTCGCTAACCTGCAGTATCCTTATTGTTCAACATATTATCTTTTTTTTTTCTTGGCACTACAGCCCGAGTGGGCCTACTCCTACCTCCATGAACTTCTCCGTTCACTTCGGTTTTTCTAGATCTTACACATTCGGTAGGACTCCTTGGGCGGGTGATCAGCTCGTCGCAAGGCCTCTACCTGTATACAAACACAGAAAAACGCACACACACAAACTAAACATCCATGCCCTGAGTGGGATTCGAACCCACGATCCCGGTTTCCAAGCGATTGAAGACAGTACATGACTTAGACCGCTCGGCTACCGTGACCGGCACAACATATTATCTTACATATTGGTAACTAAGAATGGTAAAGGTAAAGCTGTCCCTGTGCTTAACTAATTAAGCACTACACAATGAAGGCGCATGGAGGGTGAATGTATAGATCCACATTTTCTTGACCTCGGCACTTGCTGGAGGTAAGTGGTCAGCTTCACGCCCTTGCCGCTTTACCCTATGGGAAAAAGTCCCCGGTATTAATTGGATAGGAGGTAGGGTGGGCCCCAGAGCTGGTCTAGACGATGTTGAGAAGAGAAAATTCTTGACCCTACCGGGATTCGAACTCCCACTCGGTCATCCAGCCCGTAGGCAGTCGCTATACCGACTGCGCTACCCCGGCTCTCGTAACTAAGAACGCCGTGTTCTTAATGCGAATGTTGGTTGTACGTCCCAGGATAATCCACATGAGATATGTCGTGGGCAAAGTAGCAGTACAGGGCATCTTTCTACGAGTATCTAGTTTTCAACATGGTTCATCAACCAGCCTGCCACTTGATGCTTGGTTAAGGAAATGACTTTCCTTTCTGTTCATGTGTAGATAACAGTTTCTGCGAGGTTGTTTCATAATTTTCATTGTCACTATTCAGACAGTAATGACGCTGTCTTCGACTTGGATGGCTGGGATTCAATTCCCAGCAGGAAGCTATTCACCAGCCAACGTGTTTTGCAAAGGTAAGAGCGGCCGAAGTGTGAAGATGCTACGTACATCCGTCCAATACCTATGTTTGGGAATTCATGGAAATATTTTTCCCGATCGAAATGTTGTATGCATTTCTCGTTTCTGTAATGATTTCTGCGTGTCCCACCCATATTATTCTCCCCCTTGATTTCGTCAGTTTAATGATATTTGGTTAAGCTCTGCGGGTGACAGCAGAGTTCGGTACTTGGAGTAGGAGTTGAACCTACATCGTCAGGAACCATGACCGCATGCTTCAGGAGTCATGGCCGTTTATGTAAGATTAATTTTATGTGTCACAAGATATTAAAGAATTGTTGTTCAAATAATTATGATACAGAGCTGTTCAGTTATCGGTCTTCTCATAAAGTGACTCAAGGAGCTTAGGCAATGAAATTTGACCCACTTTTGCCTACCGATTTTAGCAAGGTGATAATAAAATTTGCCGGTCACGGTAGCTGCCCGCTTTCAGGCATGAACTCTCTTCGCTCGCTGGGACGCTGTGATCGTGGATTCGAAACCCACTCAAGGGATGGATGTTTGATATGTGTGTACGTTTATTCTGTTTGTGTTGTAGGCAGAGGCCTTATGACGGACTGATCACTCATCCAAGGAGTCCTACGGTCTGTGAAAAAATAATTAGGGAACTGAATAAGAGGCAGGGCCCTGAATGGGCTGGAAGAGCCATTGAAAAAAAAGATAATAAAATTTAAATCAAGTCTTATGTTTATTTCACTTGTTAGACACGTGGTTCGGAGATTGTTCTCGTGAAAAGTTTGTTTGAAACCTTCTCGCTATCATGTATTGTGTGCTGTTTGCGCCATTCTGAACACACAAACCGCATTATAGGCAGAGCTTCTCCGTCTGTCCGTCTCTTTGTCCGTAGGATCAACCTGCAGTAGGCTACTTCTTAAGGAACTCAGATTCGTTATTGAAGTAAGTTCATATTGGTTCCATCATTCCTATATACACGTATGTTATAATTTACATGGAGTTGAAATCATATTTTAAAAACTCTATGAAAAATGGGTTATCGCATGAGGGTAGGGGTAATTTGATTTATCTGCTTCATTTTGGACTCAGTTGTTAATTCGTAATTCCTTTTTGATAAGCAAGATAACAACCGGAACAGAATAAAACAAATAAAAACGTAACCCAAAATTAAGCAAGCAGACAGGTTAAACTGCTTCCGTACATACCTCATAAAGTTCTACAGCTTTTATTTCAAATATTTAGAAACATTTTTCGAATGAAAGAATATTTAACGAAACACGAGGAAAATGATTTATAAGTATGTCACATGGAAACTACAGCATGATCAGCTTTGAGAAAAAAAATTTATCTACAGCAAATGAACATTAAAGCCGATCACAGTGGCCGGGCGATCTAAGGCATGAAATGTCTTAGCTCTCTTGAACACTGGGATTATGGGTTCGAATCCCACTTGGGGCATGGATGTCTGTGTGTGTTTATTCTGTGTTTGTGCTGTCCTGTGTGCGGGAAGCGGAAGGGCTCTAGATCCATATATAGACAGACAGACAGACAGACAGACAGACAGACAGACAGATAGATAGATAGATAGATAGATAGATAGATAGATAGATAGATAGATAGATAGATAGATAGATAGATGAACATTAAAACCAGTGAGGTGTGCAGAACCGCAAATAGCAACAATTGTATGACCTACAGATATGAGTCCTCTTTCCACTCGTTACTCGTATTTAATGAAGGAAATGATTTCTCCGTCTGAGAGAAATGAACTCGCACGGGAGATGCGAGAGCTAAGCAGAGAATTGCAGACAGAAAACCTAAAAAAAAAAGTCTCTTTCCTTCTGGCTCCCACCAACATCACCCCATTCGTGCTACATGCCCTGCCCATCTCGTACTCCTTGACTTAATCTTTCTAATTATGCTTGGAGAAGAGTACAAGTTATGAAGCTCCTCATTATGCAGTTTTCTCCAACCTCCTGTGACTTCATCTCTCTTCGGGCCAAATATTCTCCTCAACACCCTGTTCTCAAGCACCCTCAGTCTATGTTCCTCCCTTAATGTCCGAGACCAAGTTTCACAACCTTAAAGAACCACAGGCAAAATTATAGTTTTGTATATTCTAATTTTTATGTTTTTGGACTACTCATTCTAATTGACACTGCCGCCATTATACTCTTCGCCACTCTGGATATTTTGTTGTTTCTACTGGCATCATTAAAATGCAGGCCCTACCACCAGAAATACATCAACATGACTTCAAGTAAAAATGACCATGCTCTAACGACCTGCACAGCTTCACGCGATTTAGGAAAGGAAATTAACTGTTATTAATCACTGAAATTGGGACTCCGCCCCTCATCGGTTTCGGGAGTAGAAAGCTGGCATGGTAGACCATCTGTAATACAAGAACTCTGACCGACAACTTGTAGTGTACATTTACATAGCTGTAAATAAGAACATCCAGCCAGAAACACCGGTTTTACATGTGGTTTTAGTTGTTTTATGACACAAAAATGAAACAGTCGCCTTTCATTTTGACCGTTATCTGGAAAGGCAGGTTTTATTTCCAACAGAAAGATTGCTTTAGGTACTCTGACACTTGCACTTTACGACTTCGTCGATATATTGAGATTCGTCTCTTCATATTATTCGAACACTGCATGTTTCGACCAACTGACCATCAGCAGGTGTACACGTTGTACATGGAATTATCTCACACACCTATTTACATAATTTGCACCACATGAAAGAAACGATATATAATACTTTTTTTTTCATT
Organism: Cryptotermes secundus; assembly: GCF_002891405.2. Lineage (NCBI taxonomy): Eukaryota > Metazoa > Arthropoda > Insecta > Blattodea > Kalotermitidae > Cryptotermes > Cryptotermes secundus. The sequence goes on along the minus strand of NW_019728508.1, from coordinate 459,944 downwards.
GGCCCTACAGCCCCAATTTGGGCCTAGGCTTACCTCCATGAAACTCTCCGTTTCACTTCGGTTTACTAGAACTTAGAAATACGGTAGGACACCTTGGGCGGGTGATCAGCTCGTTGCAAGGCCTCTACGTGTACATAAACACAGAAAAACGCACACAAACATCCATGCCCTAAATGGGATTCGAACCCACGATCCCGCCTTCCGAGCCAGCGAAGACAGTGCATGCCTCAGACCGCTCGGCTACCGTAACCGGCATATAATACATACACCTATTCAACACCACGTATATTTACACATTTTATCAATTTAACCTATTTATTTGATTTTAGCATCCAGAGTACAACATTTATAATTTGATAGTCAAGAGCAGTGGAGACTGGTTGAAGAGGAGATCAAGGCTCACCCAGGGCTGTAGTGCCGAGTGGTAGGTAGGTAGGTAGGTAGGTAGGTAGGTAGGTAATTTGATAGTAAAAACATGCCGATCACAGTGACTGCACTGTCTAAGGCATGAACCGTCTTCGCCTGCTCGAACACTGGGATCGTGGGTTCGAATCCCACCCGAGGCATGGATGTCTGTGTGCGTTTATTTTGTGTTTGTGTTATTCTGTGTGTAGGTAGCGGCCTTGCGATGGGCTGATCTCCCGTCCAAGGAGTGCTACCGATTGTGTATAGGATTAAGAAACTGAAAAGCGGCCAAGGTCCAAAGAGAGAGAGATAGAGTAAAAATGGATCCATTTTAGCTTAACAATTCAACAACGGCATGTGTATATTCATGTACCACCTATTGATGACCTAATATGATCTAAAAATGTACTGGATATGCTCAATGAAACAAGTATTAATAATGAAGAAAGCAGTCTTCTGGGACGTGGCACCGTGTAGATATGGTGTTAACCGACGTTTCGGAGGAAAGTGTCGTCTCCATCTTCAGGGTAGAAGGAAATATAAGAAATCCGCGAGCGAAGAGACCGTGAGAACCGGTACAGGCAGACACCAGTCTGTTTGCACCTCCATGGAGGTATGATGGTTGAGAAACATTACTGAATGAAAGCCGAAAGAATGTGCTAGCAAAATGTGTAGTAGGGTTACACTTACAGCATGTTCTGTGATTACTCTCACAAGTTCATTTGATTTTGCCTTGTTTTCATATGAAAGGATAAAACTGTTTGTATATGAGTTAACATAGGCCTGACTGCACTCTGATACTGAATAAGAAGGTTCAAGACAACCAACACCAAAGCCACAATGAAAACGAATTTAATTTAGTTCAATCGCCCACACACGTTAACATGTTTCCGCATCATTTTCAGTATTATTCCCTTGAAGATCTTTCAAGGGATAAGTTTCTTCCCCTTTTAATTCAAGCTACACTCATAGTCCGTCTTAACCTCCGTGATTTCTGTACGTGAACAATAATAGGTTTTGTAAGATTTGAGGTTTTCACAGCGGTGACTAAGAAGAATGTCGTCTTCCGGGATGTGGCGCCGTGTAGATCTTGTGTGAGCCGACGCTTCGGAGGAACGTATCGCCTCCATCTTCAAGGTACAAAAATCCGCGGGCAAGGAATCAACTTGAGCAGGTGTCTGCAAATGCTCTAGGGTGTCTCTCTCAGGCAGCAGCACATCAGATAGCACGATGCGGTCGTCGAGATCTTTGTTCACAAAAATGAGGATGTGATTGATTTCAATGGAGTAACGGTTGTCGTGTTCTTCCAGATACTATCTTGATTGGGGAGGAGAGGCGCACTAAACAAGCTTCCAGTTCTGTGACGGAGGGGCCCAGCAGATCTCTATCGTCACGGATGTGCAAACAGAGAGACGCTCAAATGCGACGTAGAATGAAATACGCCTGCGCATTGCCACTCAGGTTACATCCGTGAGTCTGCACTAGTGACAGATACTTGCGTTGTTTAACGACGCACTTTCCATTTAATGGGTCTCATGGCGTCGAAAGTAAGGCGATTATGAAATGTATATTAGAAAGGATATGGAGGACGTAATCATGGTCTATTTTAAAGTAATCTGCTTGGATTTACCTGAAAGAGCTGAGGGAAACCTTGAGAAACCATGGGATATAGTCTGTGGACCGAGAATCGAACCTGAGATCCCCTGAATGCTAATCGTTATACCGAAACGTTTGACGAATCCACATGGAAGTTAATGGTTCAGATTAATTTTGGTACAGGAGATCTATAGACCTATTAAGACTTCTCACGGAATGATATAACCAAGTAATTAGAAACCCTTCTTTGTATTCCTTCGTCAAATATAACTAGGATGAGGAGGATGAGATGGGCAAGACATATAGCACGTATTGGAAACAGGTGGACTGCAGATCGCGTTTTCTTGGGAAATCCAGAAGGAAAGAGACCAGTAGTTAGTTAGTTAGTTCTTCGTATTCAAAGTGGTCCCAGTCTGGAGGTTGGCTGAATTGCCTCCGATTTTTCGAGGTCTTTCTCAGTCCTCCCTGGAAAACTTCCGGATGATTCCACTTCATTAGCCTCTGCATTCGCAACTGAAGCCAGAGCAGTGGGTCCTACTGCTATTTTCTATTCATTATTTCCGTTCTCAGAGATGTTAGTTAGAAAATTTCTGTCTTCAGCCCCCCCACCCCCCACCAATAACGGATGGGTGAAAAATCCTTCCGAGATTCGGACTTTAAATTGGAGTTTTTATATGTCTTTTGGTAAGCCTTCCTACGTCTTTCCATCCTCTGATAAAATGCATAGTTGTGTATGTCTCTCTATATTGTCCCTTATTTAAATGCTGTCATGTCATCAACAGTTGTTGTATTTTGTCGTCCGATTCTGACCTCTTATTTTCTAAGCCATATAATGAGAAAACACTCAGCAACGTTCTAAGAAACCTCACATATGCACTCTGAAATGATTTATTGGCTACTGGTGACTGTAGAGAAATTTCAAATGAGTATGATTGTGAAAGAGCTGTAAAGTTCGCAACAACAGTTTAGAGGCAACAGAGGCTCTATATGGAATTCCATTAGCAGTAACACAAGCTATTATGAACACAGCTAAAATAGAATTAACACTTTGATTGCTCATGTTAAAGCAGGCAGCGCATTTTCGTGTCTTGCAGAATTAACAGGTGTGTGGAAGGCAGAAACAAGGAAATGCTACTAGCGACCCGCCTCGCTAATTGGGACTTCGTGGCGTAAAACTCCTCTTCTCACCTCCTCCATCCCTCTAACCTTAACAAATTAATCACAACTCAAATGCAGTCCCACAGCCAATTTCCAAAACCATAGGTGAATGAGCATTACCGAAGTAACCAATTCAATGGAACAGATACCATCTTCAAAATTGATAGTCTTTCAGACGGCCAGAGAGTTTTTCGACTTTTGGGAAACCCAAAATGTTCGCTGTCATATAGATTCTAAATGGTTCTAACGATGGTGTATAATACTCAGAATTACTGGGGTTTTGGACTTTGTCTATCGTCCGGTATACTAGTAACTAGGAAACACAACGTTTCAGTGATTGAGGTTAGCTCTTTCTAAGGGACCCAACATAGTAGGTGTCTCATCCCCCTCACCTGAGGACGGAAACAGATTCAGTTTCCGAAAAGTTGTGTTTTCTATTTCCTAGAATACCGAACGATGGCCAGAGTTCAAGAACCCAGTAATTCAGAGTTCTCTGACATGTTTACAACAGTATGCCGAGCCAGTGTACGCCCAGGTTTAAACCGTGTACCTCTTGAATAAGAAGGAACAATAGGCTAACAACAATGTGACAATGATACTGAAATGCGGTTCTGTTACATCTGTTTCTGTGGAACACACCAAGCCGCTTGGTTGGTTAAGCCCGTTACTTCAGGACGCTGTCAGTATCTAGAATGCTGACTAAATAGTTTTGGATTCTAGGATGATTGATGAAAGGTGATATGGAAATAATCCGGAAGGAGGAGATCGTTATCTAATCCGGGTACTAAGTAGGTATTTTCCTGGTGGAACAGAAGGAACCATGAAAAGCCTAAGTCAGTATGGCAGGTACCCCTGCCGGGATTCGAACCGAAAATCTATGGAACACGACTCTAGAGCGTTACCGCTATGCTACCCGCACGGTAAGGAGGTTGGTGTATCAGTAACACAATCGACTCTTATTAGGAAGGTACTCGGTTTGAATCCCAACCGGTTTATCAGCTATTCTGGCTAAGGCTTTCTGTCGTTTTTCACTACTCTGTCCACATGAATGCCAGAATAATACTTGTACAGAGACCATTACCGCCTCCATCTTAACTCTTCATCACTCATGACCATCTTCCCATTTCATTCGACGCTATATAACTTCGACATCTGAATGATCATCGTTAAATAGTTTGAGTCTATTGTGACGTATCGAGCCACTGTCAGGCAAAGCCCGCAGTACACACGCCGCCAGCAATACAGGAGCAGTGTTTTCTGTGGTCCGCGAACGAACCGTTGTTATGCAGCGCGCACTAGGCACGTCCACACGTGTGAGGTGACACCACACAACAATAGAAGGCAGGCAGATGATTTCTGTAGGTCTGCGCCGAGACCGTTGCTAGGCAGCAGCCAGCACGCCAAAGGACTGGCTGGGTAGCGATCACGTGGAAACCCCTACAGACACGCACGCAACAATGGAGGAGCTGTGTTTTCTGTGATGAGTTGTCCGTGTCGCGTCTATATAAATGAGCCGAATTCCGAGTCTATGAGCTGTAGGAATACAGAAGAGTAAAGAGTACTGAAGTCAGTCGACGTAGACCAGAATTAATGGAGTCGGCAGTCAAAGGAATTGGACTGTGCCAAGAAGACTTAGTGTGTGACTTTGCATGTGCTGTAGTATAGTGATATTGGGAGTGTGTAATTTAGTGAGACTTTTATAGTTCCTGTGTAAAATCCGTTGACAAGAAACGGATAGTGAAGACTAGTGGAAATAAACTGAGAAGATTAGTATGGAGTGATTTGGAATGTGTAAATCAGTAATTATGTAATAATTGTGTGTAGTTACGACTTGCAAGTGGTCAGTAAATCCGATTATCAATCAAAGTCCGTCTACAGTCACTAATACACGTGACGCTACCAATCACGAGAACATCACGTCGCGTACAGGTAACAAAATTTATCCTAACATTGTGTTTAGCAGGAGTGTTTAGCAAACATTGACTCCAAGCTCATGTCCAGCCATCTGGGACTGACTTGAAAGCTTGAATGAGCAGGTTGGGGATACATAACCGAAAACTTATTGCAGGGTTGAAGACATATTTTTGTTTTGGGGCTGTTCCCAAATGTCACTACAGGGGGGTTACTGCCTTTTTGGCAAAATGAGTAAAAACTTTGGAAAGAAAAAAAATCCATGCTTATATGAGTAGGGGAGAAAACCCCAATCCAACACCTCAGGGCTAACATGTCATTTGACACCCCGTGGTGTTCCTTCCTCGCTCTCCTCAACCCCTAATCATCCAATGCAACCCTGTGTTGGCCACGGAGCAAGGCAAAAAGTTATAGAAACCCATTACATTTTTTATCCCCTTCGCTGAAGCATTGTAGTATTCATTTACTAAAAAACCTAGCAGAGAAATTCGAGCTATTGGAGCCGTGTGGAACTTTTTTTAACGACATTTCTCATAATTCAGTAACGAAACCTCTAACCCCTTTTTTGAAAGGTTTAAAAGAAACATAATTCGTATTTCTACTTATTTATTCTTTTTTATAGCTCTCCCATGGGACTGTGTGCTTTTCACTTTCAGACAGGAAGGGGTTGGAGATAAATCTATACCAGACTTTTTTATATTAAAAATTTAATTCGAATCTCTAAGGGGTTATAAAGAGAATTTAGTATGGTGTGAATTGATTGAAATTATCAGAGGTAGATATGGTGAAAATAGTTAGGTATGAAATGTAAAGAATTAATAATACTTTCATTAAAATTCATTAAGTTTTTAATACTTTCTGAATGACTGGCGGGAAGTAATGTGTATACAAACGAAAATCATTTGTTGATCTACGTACACGCCGAATGTGTTCCGTTTCGTCATCGTAATAAACTGAAAGCCTTTATTTTCATGGAAGTACTTTTCTTTGACTGTCTATTGTCCATTCAATGTCAACGGAAAGTAATCCCATTATAAATTAAATAGCAAACTTCTATAGCCCCGTTGTTGATAGTTCTCTATGATAGAGAATGCCAAAGTTGAAACCGAAGCATTATTTAGGTTTTTGAAACCAAATAAGAGAATAGAAAGATTAAAAATATTATTTGATTTAATACGTATTCGTCTAGACAGATAAAAATATTTCATTTGTATAGACCAGGCATATAAGACACACACAGCACTTTGCAACCAATCGTAACAATGTAAGATTTGAGGCTTTCACGGCGGTTCTCACGGTCTCTTCGCTTGCAGATTTCTTATATTTTTTCTTCTACCCTGAAGATGGAGGCGATACGTTCCTCCGAAACGTCGGTTAACACCACATATACACGGTGCCAAATCCCAGAAGACTGCTTTCTTCAAATCGTAACAATTCTGGTAATATCGAGGAGTAAGGTCCCTACTTGCTGGAGATCACAAAATACTGGGCAAACTAGTGGCAAATGTATATTAGTAAGACAAGAATATGAGGTTATGATTATTCTCTACGATCATCCGACATACCAGGGCAATGACGTAATGGAGCTCATAACTGTGAAATCATAGGAACAGCAGATGCTTGGCCACCATTAGGAGAGACCGAACAGTTTATAATGTAGGTCTGTGTTCGATAGTGATCCTTAAATACAAGTATAATAATAAATATCACTACGTGAATACATACCTTTTTTTTTTATTTCAAGCATCCTGTTGTATTATAATATACAACTTCTTTATTAAAACCGTCACCACACAACTATATTAAGGTCAGTGCCAAGTTTGGCTCTGCAAATACATGGCCAATATATATATATATATATATTGGCCATGTATTTGCAGAGCCAAACTTGGCACTGACCTTAATATAGTTGTGTGGTGACGGTATATATATACCACTGAACTGCAGTATTAGTAAAATTGGATACAATAATATTAATTACAATAAAATACTTGGCGTAAAAGTACAACAAATTAGACTATATAAAACGAAAGTTATAGTATAAAACAAGATTAAAATTCTTCACGTCAGTCTTCTAGTCAGTTGTTGGTTTTTGCGATTGTGTTGTGTTCCCACGGACAAATTGGAATATTCTATATTTTGTGTATATATAATAAACTGTTTTGGAGGCTCGTGATGTAGATGTAGTAACATAATGTTATATTATTTAGTCGGTGCCTCGTCTTAAAAAGTACTGTCCGTTCTGTAGGGAATGTAAACATGTATATTGAAGCATAGTACAGTTTTGATAAGCAGTACACTTTGCTATGAAACTTGGTCTCTGACATTAAGGGAGGAACATAGACTGAGGGTGTTTGAGAACAGGGTGTTGAGGAGAATATTTGGACCGAAGAGAGATGAAGTGACAGGAGGTTGGAGAAAACTGCAAAATGAGGAGCTACATAACTTGTACTATTCTCCGAGTATAATTAGAATGATGAAGTCAAGGAGGATGAGATGGGCAGGTCATGTAGCACGAATGGGGAAGAAGAGGAATGCATATAGGATATCAGTGGGAAATCCAGAAGGAAAGAGACCACTAGGAATACAAAGACGTACGTGGGTGGACAATATTAAAATTGATCTTAGAGAGATAGGATGGGATGGTATGGATTGGATTGATCTGGCTCAGGATAGGGACCAGTGGAGGGCTGTTATGAACACGGTAATGAACCTTCGGGTTCCATAAAATGCCGGAAATTTCTTGAGTAGCTGCACAATTATAACCATTTACTGAAACAGTGTTGATCGTAACGCGCAGAATTTTGCAGCTTTGTATAATATTAAATCTGAATCATGTCGTTCACAGAGTGTAGTATTGTCACGTGCATACCCATTGCTAGGCGACGACTCGGTAAACACATTCCCATGTGAGCCAACGCGAGCAAGAATAGGATGTCCATTGCTAGGTAACGAATCAGTAAACACGCCTCCTTAACAATAGAGGCTGTTTTCCATGTGGTCCGTGCAAAGTGATTATAATGAAGTGTTCGGCAGTACAGAACAGTACTAGTGGTGGTCGGAAGTGAAGCATCGAATTTCTGGACGACAGCCTGACGGGATATGTGTTTGGAATTGGATGGAGTCGAGTCTTCAGAAGTGGCAGTTGCCGAATAATGACAAGAAATGAGTTAGGCTGTGACAAGACTTCATGTGTGATCTGAAGTTACAGTGAGACTGTTATAAATCCGTTGCCAGGATACGACTAGTGAAGACTGAGAACCCTAGTGCGTGTGTAACGGTGAACTGTAAAGTGTGTAGAACAGCGATAGCGCGGTATTGCCTGCAGTCCTGAGTTCTAAATATATACGTATAAGGCGCAATAAATCCAATCATCCAATCCAAAACCTGTCTTATGAGTCACACCTGTGACAGTGCAAATAACTGGAAGGCGTACCATCATGCCTATTTATGTGAATTTTATTAATATGATATAAATATCAAATTTTCCAATAAATAATTATATACGTTTGATTACCGCCAGGTTTCTTGCTTGACTTATTGTTCGACCCTGAAAATGGAGGCGATCCGCTCCTTTGAAATGTCAGTAGGCTCCTACCAAATTATGTACAAGGCCTTACAGTCCTAAAGATTGTATTCTTAGGTAGTAACGTAAGTCTTTGAACTCGTTAATAAGGCTTAATAAGGACAACTTCGTTAGTCAGAATGCAAATGTTCGTCTTAAACACGTGATCAGTATTTCCTGAAGAAGTGATTAAAGTAAGGAACTTAAGCGGATCCAAGATAACCCCCCCCTTTTTTTTTCCTTGGTACTACAGCCTCAGTGGGTCTAGGCCTACCTCCATGAACTTCTCCGTTCACTTCGGTTTTTCTAGATCTTACACATTCGGGGCGGGTGATCAGCTCGTCGCAAAGCCTCTACCTGTACACAAACACAGAAAAACGCATACACAAAAACTAAACATCCATGACCTGAATGGGATTCGAACCCACAATCTCGGTTTCCGAGCGAGCGAAGACAGTACATGCCTTAGACCGCTCGGCCAATGTCACCGGCAGATAACCCTATTAGTAAACCAAATTTCACCACAGTTTCAAGTCTCCTGGTGTTTTTCTTGCGTGAACATTGGGACACATTCAGTTACATGAAATGTATTTTCTGAACTTCATGTGATTATGAATTTCATGTGTGAGGAAGTCTGTTATTATAAATAGCATAGAAGACGGTGTTGGGTTCCCGTTATGTCCAGCTGGGTTACAGCATTCTTGACACGTAATGAATGGTAACTCATAGCATTACCTCAGGGCACGTCTGAATGGATACAACATACGTACAGGCATGAATGGCATTTAGGCACATAACCATAGAAACTATTATAGGACTAACCAAAAATGAATTATGAATAACGAATGAACATTCTTGTTAACTGGTATAGCGATGGACGAGAACAGACCAACATTGTGACAAATACAGGCTATTTCACTAAATTAATATTACGCAGGCAAAATGAAACGATTATTATAGTGACATATGCCATTCTAACACTCTATTATGAGCACTGCAGTCGGTTCGCCATCGGAAATTCGCCGTACCCTTTTGGCAAACTGCGCGGATTCGTTGAAGAAATCTACAGACGAAATTCATACATTGGTTTTCTTCTCATTCAAGATATAACGTCTTACATACATGACATAAAAAACACAGGCTGCTTGCACAAATACGTCTAGGAGACATATATAAAAGGTAAAGTTGTATCTGTGCTTAACTAATTAAGCATTACGCCATGAAGGCGTGTGGGGGAGTGGATGTATAGATCCACGTTTTCTTGACCTCCGCACTAGTTAGAGGTAAGTGGTCAGCTTCACGCCCTGGCCGCTTTACTCCGGGTTAAGAGCCCCCGGTACCTATTGGATAGGAGGCTGGGTGGACCCCAGAGCCAGTCTGAACAACATGGAGAAATGAAAATTGTTGCCCCCACAGGGACTTGAACTCCGACCTCTTGGTCGTCCAGCCCGTAGCCAGTCGCTATACCGACTGCGCTATCCGGGTTTTTCTAGGAGACGTATATAAATAAAGATAATCATAATTCTCCTTCATTTCACTCCGTTACTTTGGAAATATAACAGAATGAGAAGACTATAACAAAATGTAATGCACAGATGTACGGACGGCAACCTCCCTCGACTCGAACAAATTTATTTGATGCAATGTTATTTTTAAGGCCAACAGTCGGTTTATTCTGCTAATACCCAGCTATTGTCTCACAATCTGGCGAGAATGTTGTCCAGTTTTGGGGGCGCTAGACGGAGTATAAGCTTTTTTTCTCAGTGACGCAAACGATTAAATAGAGAATCAGATAAGAGTGGAGTCGTTTTCTGTCACTATTATTAAATTCTTTAGCATATGATTAGGCTTTCCAACACCACGATTTTATAAGGATCACCAAAATCTGTCTCATGTATATGCGTTTTTCGTCAACAAGACTCACCTTGAAGGTGAGAAATGCTGATCCTTCATGTAGAGGACTGTTCATATTAGCAGCAAGAAGAGCTAATGGTCTCTGCATCCTATTTCCAAATTTTCTGAACTTTTATTACATCTACTTAGACATCATAAGCTCTACGCTGAACGTCTTAAACTCCAGAGATTATAGTTTTCATCAACAGTTAGAATTCGTGTCTGTTGGTAGCACTACTTACTGTCAATACCGCCTCCTACTACGTGTATTAACCTACAGCATCTTGAATATAAGCGAATTAAATGATTTCCAGAAGCGTTTTTACTAGGTATCAGCATTTAGTAAACATTGCAGGAACATAAGTCCATTTTTAAACAGCGGAGAAAAATAGGCCTATTCGTTTTAAGCATAATTTTTCCAGGAATACGCCTACAGCGCAAATCGAGGTACTTCAAAGAAAATTTTCAGAATTGAAAAGTTGCCTGGAAAAATATTGTGACCGATCTTGAATTCGTATATATTTCTGTAGGAAATGAACTGTATGTGGAACACTTTTCTAGCGTTCGAAAAGCATCAGGAGGGCGTCATGCCAGTTGGACAGCTTTCGTGTAACATATGGAAATATATACTGAGTGGCCACACTCAGAATGTTGTCCCACCATGTAACCAGGATTTAGTATTCCGAACATCTAGGCTAAAAATGGTGTGGAATTGTCCCGTATTCCACATCATAAGGCAGACAAATGAGTCTAAACTCAAGCTATAATTTGAGTATACTCCGGGCTGAAGAGCTTGAGGTAACGAACCGACTTGTCCAAGGTCACACGACCGCACTGTTGTTTCTTCAAAGACGAGGTGCTGACTCTGGAGCAAACATCGAAACCGGAACGTACGGGGGCACATATGTAGCGACGGTAGCGTCGAGCTGAATGTGAGGACTATCAGTACAGTGGACTTAAAAAAAGACCATGGCCTATTTTAAGATACCATATCAGAATCCGCGGCCGATGGAACGAGTGAAATAACTAAAGCGCAAATCAAAATAACCTGTGCATCGATTGGTACTCGAATGTAATACTTCAAGAATATAAGGCAGAAGCTTTACAGGCCTACATATCCTCCCAGGCACCATTGCGTTCCGTAAGTTTACATCATTGTGACCTTTATAGGCCAACTTTTTGTTATTCTCATTGGCGTTACAGATTTCTGTTAGACAAAAGTGAACCTATGTAAGATTTGAGGCTTTCACGGCGGTGACTATGAAGAAAGCAGTCTTCTGGGATTTGGCACCGTGTATATGTGGTGTTAACCGACGTTTTGGAGGAACGTATCGCCCCCATCTTCAGGGTAGAAGAAAAAGTATAAGCAGTCTGCTTTACCGTTTCTCACGGTGTTGTCGCTTCCAGATTTCTTATACTTTTTCTTCTACCCTGAAGATGGGGGCGATACGTTCCTCCGAAACGTCGGTTAACACCACATATACACGGTGCCAAATCCCAGAAGACTGCTTTCTTCAAAAGTGAACCTATTTTTGACATTCCGTCGGGACTATTAAAATAAAAAGATATTAAACTTATATACGAAGTCCCTGTATGTAAGTACCATATCACTAACGCGTAAAAAGGCCATGGAACACTACAGATCACAACACTGCATGAGGATTAGTTGTCTTATCATAATCGGGTCATTTTAGCCCCTAGGACGGTGCCACAGAAAGTCATTAGGAAGGCCCGAAAGGGAAAATGATAGTGAGTGGTGAATTTAGAAACAGCAGTGGACAAGTCCTTCCCAGTATTTTCTAGACCGGATCTTAGTCTGTTCAACGGCGAATTTCAACTGCATACGTCAAAGCGTCGAACGGGAAGATGATTATGAATGGTGAACTGAGATGCGGCAGTGGACAAATCCTTCCAAGTATTTGCCTGGGATAAATGAGGAATTACGCAACGACCTCAGCCAGAATAGGCAAATTCATGACCGAAAATCGAAATCAGAACTTACTAAAAACCGATACTAATCTATTACACTGTAACGTGTTTTGGGATAAGAACACAAGAACAGAGAAAGAGAGCAGTGCGTATGTTAAAGAAATTCATCTGTGCCTAAATTGTTGTTATGTGACTAGGGAATGTCACTCGCAAGCAACATACAGATCTCGCACCAATCAGAACTATTCTGGCTGTAATTACTGCAGTGTGTCTGCTAATTCTGTCGATATGTACGGGGATGCAGATGCAATACTGAGACTTTATAACAGATATATGCAACCGACTAGAAGAGGGGTCATTCATCATTTGAGGAAGAATTTAGTTCAGTCTTCAAAAGTAAAAATAGTAACATTCTGCAATATATGTTGTCACGTTGCGTGACTATAGACGAGTGTTTGGATTACTGGATTTGTAGACCACTTAAACGGGTCTTACTACGAGCAACTATAACATTGCTGCTATTTCCACATTTTACAGTTCACTGTTACACACAGAAGACTAGTGTCCTCAGTCTATTGCAGTCTCCACTAGCCGATTCCTGGTAACGGATTTTAACACAGGAACCATAACAGTCTCAGTAAATTACTCCAAATATCGTTGTACTACAGCAAACGTAAACACTTCTCTTCGCAGTCTGACTGCCAACTGAATTCACAGCGCCATCTTCTCAGCCTCCCTAGCAGAGCCCAACTCTCGACTTATGCCCACTTAGAACTCCGGAACTCGACCTGACTATTCTCAACTGAACACTTCTTTGTAACCACTTTGCATGTACAGAACAGAAAACGTCGTTAACCCTATTACTCTACTGTTGGTTGCGTATGGGTTGCCAAGTAACCCTGTTTACCGAACTGTTGCCTAGTGAAGGACATCTCTTCTGACATCACTATTCCTGCCTTCAGACCTCATATCACTAAACCACAGTGTTGTAAAATATGTCAAAGTCGGATTACTGTTACACGTAGTAAAGATAAGCAGTGGCACACACACACACACACACAGAGACTACACAGAATAACACCGGTACAGTACTAAAAACAAGAAGTAGCCGCTTCAGTACTATAGACATAGGGCGAGTAACCCTGACAATTTTAAATTTTAAAATTTAGAGGAAAATTGAAAAGTTTTAAAATTATAACTGAAATTTTTATAAGTGCTAATTAGAGAAATCAAAATTGACGTGTGTAAATAACAAAGATATCAACGAAGTAGATTTTGGTAATAACAACGAAAGGAACAATCAGGAAGACCTGTGTTTTTAAATTTTAAATGTTAAACTAAGTGCAGTTTGACAGATACGTGAGTAATACACCTGATGATGGCCGTTTGTGGCCGAAACATGTAGTGTGTAAAGGAGAGCAAAACGAAAGACCTATAACATATGGTTTGCTCTGAAGACGGAGTTTGTATCATGTATCGTATGGAGTGCAACAGGATGCTTAAATATAATATTGCAACTTTAAATATTTCAGTTCCTACAAAATGCAGTAAAGCTTAAGGAGAAGAGAATTATTTCCAGGTTTCTCTCTGGGAAATTTTATAAGATTCTGCCATTGTAGACAAGACGCTGATCCGACTTTCTGCTCACAATACACATTTCTTTATAGAGAGAAGAAAAACAGTCAAGCAAACGTATTTTGCATTATGAAAGGGACTTAATTATTCCAATTAAATTTTAGTGCCAGCATGTTTTAATGAGATTTACAACTGCCTCGTGCTTGCAGCAGATGTCAGAAGCGTTTTCTTGTAGGTTTTGCAAAACCAACACGGAGATGCAGCAGAATCTAAGAGCAGCAACAAAGTGAGTCAGTCTTGCTACTTTATGATAATGCACAAGTAACAGCTACAGTAAACCAAGAACGTGCAGTTCATCATCTCCGCATATTCACTCCATTCTCAAACCATATCGATCTAATGCAGAGATGAAACTTTCCGGTAACAGATGTATTTGCATACAAATGGTGTATCACGGTTAAGTTGATTATCACAGACATCACATAGGAGAAATTATAATGCATACAATAGATCTGTAACCTACTGTGGTGCACAGAGAATCTGTGTAAGTACTTTCTTCACTTTTACATCATAAAGGTGTGTTTGAAGTAAACATGTCTTCTAAATGCATTGTTTACTGATTTGCCTACCTCGCTGGCCTTGGTGTACATTTATTGGAGCTACAAATATGCAGTTGCGACGTTTATCACACACTACTGCGTAGTCAGATTCTGTTTTGTTTTTAAATTAAATGCTTACCATAAAAGTAAGTAAAAAGTAAGTAAAGGTAAAGCGGCCTCCGTAGTCTAGAGGTAACGTTCCCACCTCGTGACTCAAGGTACGCGGGTTCAAATACCCGGCGGAGGTCGTCGAATTTTTAAGGGTGGAAAAATTCAGGGAACAAGTCCTCCGGGAGGACTTTAAGCTGTGTGTCCCGTGCCGTAACTTTACGGCACGTAAAAGAACCTCATATCCCCAAAGGAGATCACTGAGCCAAATTCAGTATGTTTCCCGCCCAACAATAGTCTCTAATACCTCTGGTAGATGGGGAAAGCATTATAGATAACCTTCAGCTAGTAGAGCCGGTCTCGCTGGCTGGGCGGGACTGATGGTACGCACCATTTATCGGTAGGATATAGGGACTGGTAGAATATCATAGAGGGAAGCACAATGGACAATACTGGTCTAAGTGCATGGGGAAGCCCACCCTCTCCAATAACTAACTTAGTAAAGGTATCCCAATAACAGACCCTGGAGGCCCATAGGATTGTGAGATGTTGAGGTTCCCACATTTTCTAGACAATCGGCTCATAGATGACGGTAAGGTTGTCACCCACACGCGCCGGCCGACGTTTACCCCAAAGAATATTCCAAGAATATGCCTGGTACTCATTTCTGTTAGAGGCTGAGTCAACCCCAGGGCCAAAGCGCGGTTGAAAGGATTAGGTATATTGAAAAATCCACCTCATCGGGATTCAACCCCGCGACCTTCTGGCTTGTACCGCGTGCCCCATGCCGTTATACCATTCAAATGGAAGCCCTAGAGGTTCGTGTGGTATGTATTTTCTGCATTGTGCATCAGTTTGTATGATCATAAATGTTTGCGAAAAATTACTATGCTCTATCTACTTCCTAGTCAAAAGAGGGGGATCCCTTTGATCAGAATTACGTTATTTTATCACGACACGAACTGTCTTCGCTCGCTCGATCTCTGAGATCGTGGGTTCGGATCCCACTCAAGGCATGGATGTCTGTATGTGCATTTATTCTGTGTTTGTGTTGTCCTGTGTCCCTCGCGACGGGTTGATCCCTCGCCCAAGTAGTCCTACCGTCTGTGTAAAAAAGATTACGAAACTGAAGAAGAGGTCAGGGCCCAACAGAGGATGAATGAATGAATGAATAAATGAATCACCACACGACCTACTGATTCAGTCTCCCTCCTTCGGGAAACTCTAATTGCCACCAAAATTGTATAAGGATAGCAGAGGTCAGAGTTAAACTGAAGTAACAGTCGATGGACTCATGTGCATGTGATCAGTGTTTTGATTATGACGCAACTCACCGGAACCCAGTATCGAATTTTTACTCCCATGAATAAAAGCGCGTGATTTAAACTTGTGTGTACTCCGCGGACACTGCTTCTTATTCACAGTGTCAACGAAATAGTCAGTCCCGCAGCAGTTCAGGTGGATTTCATACTCAGAAAGTAAATATTCCGTTCGTTATATGTCTGCACAACAGAATAAATCAGTCGCCGTAATTATCTGCTGACTCGAACTGTTTACCGGCTTTATGTGTATCAGTGAGAGAAGTGGCCAGGGGCAGAGATCAAGTCACAAGTATCCACAATTGAACGTGTCGAACACAATATATCCAACACAAACAACAGTGGATACAGTCACGTAACAAAAACCACCAGTACGTCCAAGTTGCGGATAGGACAAATGTAGCAGCACACACTGGCATGGTATGTACCGTTGTGCTTGTCGAGCGGAGTTGTGAGTTATCTTCTGTGAGCTGAACTATGTTCTATAGCGATTGTTTGTTTTGAGTTCTGAGTTATCTTGTGTGTGCTGAATTGTGTTCCGTAATGACTGTTGCTTTCAGTTGTGAGTTATCTTTTGTGTGCTGAACTGTGTTCTATAGTGATTGTCGTTATGAGTTGTGAGTTATCTTCTGTGTGTTGAACTGTGTTCTATAGTGATTGTCGGTTAGAATTATGAGCTTTTTTTGTCTGCTGATTTGTGTTCTGTAGTGACTGCCGGTGTGAGTCGTGACTTATCGTGTGTGTGCTGAATTGTGTTCCGTAATGACTGTTGCTTTCAGTTATGAGTTATATTTTGTGTGCTGAACTGTGTTCTATAGAGATTGTCGTTATGAGTTGTGTTATCTTCTGTGTGTTGAACTGTGTTCTATAGTGATTGTCGGTTTGAATTATGAGTTATCTTCTCTGTCGAGCTGTGTTCGTAGTGATTAGCTGAGTTCTGAAATATATTCCGCCAAAACTATCAGTTTGAGTTGTGAGTGCTGAACTGTATTCTGTAGTTCGGGCTGTGAGATGCCATCAATATCCTGCAGTGATTGTCAAATTGACTTGAGGTCCCACCTCTGTGCTGATATATATTGCGCCGTCGAGATTGCTGTGTAGCATTCAATAGATAAGATCATGAATGATCTTTCATCTCCCAGATTTTAAACAAGGAAACGTAATAACCATGTTCCTTAACACGGATTAGGATTAAGATCATTCCGAATAAAAAGGCGAATAAATTAGGAAGAAAATGTAATTGGGAACGAAGGTTCTCACAGCAGTGGTTGTGAAAAGTTCTATCTTCTTGGACGTAACACCGTTAAGTCCATTGAAAGTCATGGGACGTTTCGGTGAAACATGGGGGCAATATCTTCCACCAGAACGTCAGCGCGAAGCAGAGTTTTCTGCCTGATTGCACTCAACTTGCTACATGCACCATTCCGGTTTCGCGCTTGGCTTATTCTTCGACTCTGAACATAGTGGCGACATGGTCCTTCGAAACGTCGGTTGATTTTCAACGGATTACACGGGTTATATGCCAGAAGATAAGAGATCTTCAATATGTAATCAGATGGAAGAGCTTCAAAATTTTTCTCATCTTGTGATGAATAGAGCAATTTCCCTAGCTTTTAGAATTAAAACAAGTTCTGCAACGCTGCAACTATGAAACATTGTATTACTACGCACAGAATAAGAAACTTGAGTGTATACGGAGCCAACACGTCTGAATACTTCTCTTGGAACAATAGCAGGGAATTGGAATATTCGTGGAGTGGCCGATGGTGACGTGACTGCTCACTGTGACTTGAGCGCAACAGTGGAGGTTCTTACGGAAGAAACCGTCTCCACTCAGACGGTGCCTGGAAGTTAGCGGAAGCCACGAAAGGACAAGAATGTCCGCAAATTTTTTATATTGAAGATTGGACTTATTGACAACTTATACACTCAGCTCTCAACTGCAATTTACAGTTCACTGTTCCGCACACACTAGTGTTCTCAGTCTGTTTCAGTCTCCACTAGTCTTTTCCTGGTAACGGCTTCTAACAGTGGAGGTTCTTCAGCTTCTGCGCTCACGCTGGCTAATACTTCACAACTGAACCCAACTGCACTGACGAAGTCTTCTCTTCACAGACTGACTTACAACTGACTACTCCTTTTTTAGTGTCGTCGTTAGACAACCCCTAGGCACGGACCGCGTAGAAAACATTTCAAACAGTTCCTCTATTGTTGCTTGTGAACTCGTTGCCATGGCAACTTGCTTATTTCGCGGTCGCTGCTTAGTAACGGGCCTACAAGCTACAATATACTTTTTACGGCTTAAATGCTATCTAATAGTACCCATAAATTCTATTTTCCTGATGATGAACTGGTTTCGATCACGGCATTCTGGAAGCGATTATTCATTCAAAACCACAACAAGGAATATCTTATGTTGTATCTTGTCTCTATATGCAACACATAAAACCGTTATATTGTCAAAGCGGGACTCATACCTTCCCATAATTATTTTAGAATGATAAATGACCACCAAAAATGATTGCCCCACACCCCGCATTCGAACTAGTCTGTCTAGGTTTCAAAGATATATGAGTATCATATGTTTTACACTCTTTCCTAAATGTTAAAATATTACTTCTGGAAGCTTTCACTTTCCCAAAGTGAAAGGACTGTTTTGATTGGACAGTGCCATGTATCAATATGCAATAAACGAGATTAGGCGACATATCTAATGGTTTCGAATATTACCGTGTTGTTATGCAAAATATAGGCATATGAACAAGAGGATATATCGGCCCTCAGGCTCAAACTTTCAGGCATTTTTAGGCATTAAAAGAAACAAATATTTTCTATGACCCTTCGTGACCCAAATCTGGGTCATCCAACCTTTGATTTGTTGGATCCAGACATACGTATTCTTGCGCGATGGGTACTCCTAAAGGAGATGGTCTCAAGTTTTTGCTGAGGTCGCCCACCTTCAAGTCTAGGATTAATTTCCTCTAACAACTGCACAACTTCGACTCACATTCAGTATGCAGTTTTAAATTATAGTTGAACTACAGGAGGCCACGAAGGTAAGGTTTAAATAATATGAAAAAGGGTAGGGACTACATGCTTTGAGGGAACACCTGCTGACACTATTTTGACACCGAAGTGTCAAAAGGTCGATTAGATATCGATCAATCGAAAAAAAAAGTAGTCCAGGTTGTTATCTAAAAATTTACAATTCCGAACGAATGTGAAAGTTGGCCGATGTAGTAAAGCGATAATTTATGTAAATGCCCTGATGATGACCCAATAGGCCGAAGCATGTGGCATAATGGAGAATTGACGCATCTGTATAGAAATTGTGTCTGATGGAACCTTTCATACCTAGGAGTTTTTCTGTCAAAAAGTATGTAGTTAATAACATTCTTACTGATCTGTCTGAAACCTGTATATGTCATAGTTTTGAGATGGTAGACAACAGTGTATTTTCTTCTTTACATTTATCACTGGCAGCTGTACATATTTTAGCATTATAATAAGTGTTGTTCAAATGTCAGTCCCGCTCTATAGTATGAACTTGTATTCTAGGCGCATGGATAAATCCAATAACATAATGCCTCAAGTTTGAATGTGTAATTACAATTTCAGCCTCTCATCTGAAGTCGCTTATTTACGCAAGAACTCTTTCAAAATAAATGAAACTACGAGGAAAGAAAAAAGCTTCAAGAATTGTAAGAGATAAATCGCAACTGACATTAAGAAAAAAAGACTGTTAGAAATGTTTATACACGAAGCAAAAACCTGAAGAGATTTTGATGAATATACAGGAGGAAATTGTTACAGAATTAAAAAGGCTGAGCAACTCGATCCTAGTGAGTTTTTATAACTCCATGCCAGGATGCTAACGTGTAAGGTTAAAAGAACATAACAGCACAAAAGTCGAACATTTTAATGGCGACAGTACATATCATCATGTGTAGGAAGACATGCAGCGAGATGATTGTGATTGTAAAATCGTGAGATGAAATTCTGATATTGCGTAACATTGAGAGCAGAAATGGCTTCAAAATATTAGGTCCTAAAGATGGAGGCAAAAGATACCGCCGAAACGTCGGCAACACTGGCCACATCTATACGGTTCAAAACACCCAAGAACAGAATCAGCATTAACATTGAAATATTGTAAATGCTCAAAATCAGAAGTACCACGTATACCTCTTGAAACATATAATGAATTTGTGACATCACGAGAAGACGAAACGAAAATACGTTCTACGTGTCCAGCAGGTTGTTATGAGACAAAGGGGGAATGTGATGGTGTCAAGATTTACTGTTACATAAACGAGCACACCGAAGAGTTTATCGACCCTTGTACAAGCACTTGAATGCCCACAATTCGAAACTGTAGGCCATATATTGCCACGTGTCTGGGTATCCGTGACAAACAATTAATGGGTTGCGGCTTTAGGCGATGTTGTTTATTGAAGAATTACTCGTTTACATTCACAATTACAATCACTCTCAAATATCGCCCTTTCAGACGAAGCGACCTGATCAGTCCTTCGTCTCTCTGCGTTTCCTCTTCAATGGTTATACTCTGGCACCGCCATTCTCGGTGGAGTGTCTCTCGTCTGAGCTGCGCTCCATCGGATCTGAACTGTTCTTGAATCTGGACTGCTCTCAGATCTGAACTGTTCTTGGATCTGAACAGTTCTCGGATCTGCGCTCCGTCGGATCTGCGCTCCGTCGGATCTGCGCTCCGTCGGATCTGAGCTCCGTCGGCTCTGAGCTCCGTCGGCTCTGAACTGTTCTTGGATCTGAACTGCTCTCGGACCTGAACTCCGTCGGATGTGAACTATTCTTGGATCTGAACAGTTCTCGGATCTGCACTCCGTCGGATCTGAACTGTTCTTGGATATGAACTGCTCTCGGAACTGAACTGTTCTTGGATCTGAACAGTTCTCGGATCTGCGCTCCGTCGGATCTGAACTGTTCTTGGATCTGAACTGCTCTCGGACCTGAACTCCGTCGGATGTGAACTATTCTTGGATCTGAACAGTTCTCGGATCTGCACTCCGTCGGATCTGAACTGTTCTTGGATATGAACTGCTCTCGGAACTGAACTGTTCTTGGATCTGAACAGTTCTCGGATCTGCGCTCCGTCGGATCTGAACTGTTCTTGGATCTGAACTGCTCTCGGACCTGAACTCCGTCGGATGTGAAATGTTCTTGGATCTGGAGAGCTCTCGGATCCGAACTCCGTCGGATTTGAACTGCTCTCGGACCTGAACTCCGTCGGATGTGAACTGTTCTTGAATCTGGAGAGCTCTCGGATCCGAACTCCGTCGGATCTGAACTGCTCTCGGATCCGAACTCCGTCGGAACTGAACTCTTCTTAGATCTCAACTGCTCTCGGATCTGAACTGTTCTGCCACAATTTATGCCCTCTTAAGTAGCTCTTCGCGTACCGCTAAGAGAACACCTTGTCTAAGAGTTCGGTTTCCCGTGTCAACTAGAATATTCGTTAGCCAGCCCAATCGTTGCCTAGGAATTACTAGCACTTGACTAGCTATAGACGATGGTTGTCACCGCAATGTCTTGACAATGCATTACCTAGGAAATGACACTTCTCTATGCAGTGGGTTCGCCTGTCACAGTATTTTTTTTCTTCTTGGCACTACAGCCCCAGTGGGCCTAGGCCTACCTCCATGAACTTCTCCATTCACTTCGGTTTTTCTAGATCTTACAGATCAGCTCGTCGCAAACCTGTACACAAACACAGAAGAACGCACACACACAAACTAAACATCCATGCCCTGAGTGGGATTCGAACCCACGACCCCGGTTTCCAAGCGAGCGAAGACAGTACATGCCTTAGACCGCTCGGCTACCGTGACCGGCGTCACAGTATTTTAACCCATTTAATTACCTTATTACTACACGTCCAGATGGGGGGACCGTAGGGCACCAGGGATACGGCAGCGGCTGAAACGTCACGCTGACAACTTAGCCTCATCTATGGCAAACGTTTGGAATGCTTGAAGCTTCATATTAACACCCCACATGAGCCTCCATGATGCGGAGCTTAGGCACCGGGACATTTTAGTCCTTTTGTCTTTACTCATTTCTACATTGAACCTTTCTTAATTATGTTAATTCTTAATTATTTCTTAATGTTTAAAACTAACATATTAACCTGAATATGACAAGCTGGACGCATTTAGTGTGTGTGTGTGAGGGGGATTCTGTTCAAAACAGACAGAAGAAGAGGTTTCCTTTGTCTAATGGGGGAATTCAGGGAAGAAATACCATATTTTTAGGTTAATTATCTTTTCGTGCATGAAAAAGTTTCACAACCGACGTATTAACCCAAGTGTTATAAGCTGGATGAATCTGGTGGGGAGAATTTTTATTTTTGGTCTCACATGAGTCTGTTTCATAACCTGATTTTCTGAAAATAAAATACGTTATGTGGTACTGTACTTGTCTCTGTTTTTGCCCTCCATTGCCTCTGAAAATCCTCATCTTCCCAAGGGTTATGATATATACAGAATGTCCCAGGAGAAAGCGTCAGTAGTCTCGGAGGTCATAGTATCGGTCATTTTAGGTAAGAAATTGTATGTGTGCAAGTTTCCTATTCCGAGAAGAAGAAGAAGAAGAAGAAGAAGAAGAAGAAGAAGAAGAAGTGGAGGTGGTAGTGACCGACACTACATGGGGGGGGGTAAGAAAGTATATCTCCGATTTTGAAGGTTCCCAGGCAGTTCCCGCTTGTCCTTCTGGTACAGGTAGAGCATATCCTATTCCGAACGGTTTCCGAGATAGAGTTATGGATGCTGTCGCTAGCATAAAGGAACATCAGAGTGCACTCAGATGAGCAACACGCCATTTTCTCGCACGAGTTGCAAAGTGCACTGATGTTGACGCTGGGATTTTGAAAATGTATTATACTAGGTACACTGTACAAAATTTGTTACGTGAACAATAAATACCAGAACGGTACGTAATATCTCTTTCTTGTCAACAATATCTCGGAAACCGTTCGGAATAGGAAACATGTAGTATACAATTTTCTGCTTAGAATGACCGATACTATGACCTCATAGAATATTGACCTTTCCTCCTGGAACACTCTGTATAATTTAAAATAAAGAAGAATATTGACTTCCCACTATGCAATAATAATATAGGCGACATGCGAGGAGTTAGTGATGCCGCCTTACCGTTAATTGTGAAACTCAATTGAATAAGTTGTTTGGTATGCACTTACCGTGACTGTCCTACCTATGCCATGTTGATATCTTTATGAGTAACACGGCTACCTTATATGACTCCAACAAGTAGATTTTGAAGCTTTCGAATATCAAGGAGTTCGAAGTACCGGAAGTGCGTATAAGGTGCAGGAATGCTTCATCACAGAATTTATTGTTACTGTGAATAAATAAAAAGCGTTCACGCTTACTATTCAGTAAACGCATTCGTGTATTGACTTAGCGCATGACAGCTGTGGGCGCAACATATAAATTGAGTCGTTAAGGGAAAGGTAATGTCCACGTTGTAACCGCATGTGCTAACGTTTGAAGTTACGCAGGACTGAAGGTGAAATATATAGAGCAGCATGGCTAGAGTCAGAGTCTATGATAAAATTAATCCCTATCACGGCTTTACTAAAATATTGTAATTATACAAAATTCCATTAATTTTTATTCTTCCTTCACTGTAACTGCAAAAATGAACAAAAGTAGGTTTTTTGATGGAAATATAATTCTTGGATCATTATTTTTATTGTTTTAATTTGACTATTATATCTAGAACTGGGCATAAATATTTGAGTAGAGTCCATTAAATGTTGCTGTATTTATTTGTGGTTATTTAACGACGTCGTTAATATCTCAGAACATATAGTGTCAAATGATAAGATGGTGAATAATAATAAATCGAAAGGATGTGGAAGGAAACGGTGATGTCCCTGCAGTTGTCTGGAGGGACAGATGAAAACCACAAGAAAGCTCAGTCAGGATGGCCAACATATGAGCGGAACACTTCCCGAATATAAATGAGAACCTTTGCCGTCAATTCTAGAAATTATTATTATTTATTTTAACTTCAAATAGGTTTTCACCCGGTGTCAGTTCTTAATGTCCATTTCACTAAACGTTCTGGCAACACCAATTTAGGTCATCATGTAGAAACCGATGACACATAAACCTACTCATATATTGTCATGTGTAGCGGTGTGCATGACTTATAAAACGGGGTTTTGGATTGGATGATTGGATTTATTGACACCTTACTCACACAACTCGGGACTACAGAGAATACAACGCTATCGCTGATCTACACAATTTACAGTTCACCATTTCACATGCACTAGGGTTCTCAGTCTTCACTAGTCTTATCCTGGCAACGGATTTATAAGAGTTTCACTGTCACCTCAAATTACACATCAAGTCTTCTTTGCACCGTCTAATTCCTTCCTTGTCATTATTCTGCAAGTGACAGTTACGATGGATCAACTCAATTCCAGTCCTCCGCTCCCAAGCTAATATCCTGGAAGGCTGAACCTACCCTACAACAGTCAGGCTGTTTCTGAATTGCTCTGTGCTCCGTAAGTTGTGACAGTGACTACAGGAACGTCTTCAGATCCCGGACCAGGAATCTCGTAGGTTATGTAAACACGTTGTAGCCTATAAACTATTTTATATATGTCTTCCTTCCAGTAAGAGATAATTAGGAATATCGAAGGGAGAGGTCGTTTATCCAAAGAATCCGTCCAGGTCCGAGGCTTTGTGTTCATTTTCGTAACATAATGATTTTTTACGGTGAGGAGTTGTTAGTCCCACGCCCAACCCCCAAGCTGAAGGACCACCCCTTGCCGGCTGTCCGCGACTGCTTATTCAATATATTCGCAGCTTCCCTCCAAAACTGGAGGGTGTCTCCTCCATCCGCAACCTGAGGATGCAACATGCCGTGGTGACAGGGACCCACCTAACATGGATTGGATAGATCTGGCTCAGGATAGGGACCAGTGGAGGGCTCTTGTGAACACGGTAATGAACCTTCGGGTTCCATAAAATGCTGGGAAATTCTTGAGTAGTTGCAGAATTGGCGGCTCCTCCAGAAGGGCTCAGCTCCATGAGTGAGTATCGAAGAGAGAGGAGGGAGAGGGAGGGGTAAAGGTAAAGTTGTCCCTGCAATTAATTAGTTAAGCACTATGCCATTAAGGCGTGTGGGGGAGTGAAAGTATCGCTCCACAATTCTTGACCTCAGCACTAGAGGGAAGTGAAAGGTCAGTTTCACGTCTCTACCACTTTACCCCAGGGGAAACATCCCCCAGTACCCATTAGAAAGGAGGTTGGGCGGAGAAAGAAAAGGCCATTACATATTTCAAAGAACTGGCAGCATATTTTTTTTGGACGGCATTATAAAACCATGAAGAACCTAAATTATGCTTGGACGAGTTCTTTAGCCGGCCAAGAAAATGACTGCTATTTTGGAAACTGATGACTCCTCGCCGTGTTCACAAAAGCATGTCCTTCTACCATACTGAAAGCCAGATGGATTCTATCGACACGTTTAACACCGTTTATCGTAGGGTCCAGCTAGTTCTCAAAACTGCATCTGCCTCTTATAATTTTCGATCAATAAATTACGAATTTCTCATTTCCTCAATGCATACAAATCTTTCTTGTCTCTCCGATTGCATCCATGTTATTTATTTAATGACCTCAGTCTGCGGCCACCTGGTTCCTCGTTCGCGGATTTTTTTACTCTGAAGATTGAGGCGATACGTTCCTCTGAAACATCGATTCACACAAGATCTACACGGCGCCACATTCTAGAAGACAACATTAATCAGGAATTGATATGCTTCTAAATAAAACAATTTTGTAAAATATCCTGATTTTTAAAAAATACAGCAGGTTTTTCACAGTCGATCAGAACATCACATTTCAGCAGTCACTATATTAACATACAGAATACATATATCAAAGTTAGCTCTTTCTTTTATTTAATTAAAACGATAAATCAATGAAAAAGGAAAAATGCAAATAACAGTTATCGTATGCGACGCCATTTTATATCATTAAATAATATGGGAATCATGAATAAATCATAATTTCTAAGGCAAGGAAAAACACAAATTAAGAACAAAAACAGAGGATCTAGTGGCCCTAAAATTACAGTTCCATCCAATTTTCGGAAACCGCCCCATTCCGCTTCACGTATGAATAAAGTGATAAAGGGCAAAGACCAATGATTTATGCCCCAGTGCAAATAACTAGGGTCGTGTGTATCACGGAAGTAAGTTGCAGACCTAATACATCCATTATAATGTAAAATTATCTTATTATGTTGAAAAGGTTCGGAAATTATGGTGTTTAGGAGGGTGTGTTTTTTTCTGTTTCCTTTCCACATATGGGGAGGAAATCCTTATTTCCACTACAAAGTGTAACAGAGGCAGGGCAGAGTGTCAGGTGGGTTGGGGGGAGTGAAAACGCGGAATTTGTTAGTCCTGAAATACTGTGGTGTGATTTGTACGAGGGAGGGACTTCACACATAAAAGAGGAAACGAAGAGGGATGTTTTCTGGGGTGAAATGTTACATTTTCAACACATATTTTTGTATGAATGAATGAATGAGCCTGGAAAGAGGGTCGAAATGTCAAATTTCAGGTTGGTTTTTATAACGCTTCCGTAAAGTGTTCTTTGGCGACCGTAATGTTTACAGACAGGTGTGTCCTATGTAGGATAACTGAGGGGTGGAGAAACTAAGAGGGAGTATTAACCACAAAAAGCGTTAATATGATCTTGGACTCTGTTTTCAATATACCATTTTATATCTCTGTTTCTGTACACGTCCGACATTTATAACAATCAGGCATGAATAAGACGTAAGAGGTGAT
This sequence comes from Cryptotermes secundus, assembly GCF_002891405.2. NCBI lineage: Eukaryota > Metazoa > Arthropoda > Insecta > Blattodea > Kalotermitidae > Cryptotermes > Cryptotermes secundus. Next base: position 433,013 of record NW_019728508.1, on the reverse strand, counting down.
TTTTATAGACTAAGGGGTGTTTGAGAACAGGGGGATGACCAGAATATTTAGACCGAAGAGGGCTGAAGTGATAGGAGGTTGGAGAAAGCTGCATAATGAAGAGATTAATGACTTTCACGATTCGCCAAGCATAATTAGAACGATCAAGTCAAGGGGGGTGAGATTGGCAGGGCATGTAGCACATGACATGGGGAGAAGCGGAATGCATATGTGATTTTCCTAGGAAAGCCAGAAAGAAAGAGGCCACTAGGAAGACCTAGACGTGAGTGGGATGATAACATTAAAATGGATCTTACAGTGGCAGGATTGGATTGTATGGACTGGATTGACCTGGATGAGGATAGGGACTAGTGGAGGGATCTTGTGAACACGGTAATGAACCTGCAGGTTCCATAAAATGTTTGGAAATTCTTAAGTGGCTGAGCGACTGGCGGTTTTTCAAGAAGGGCTCGGTTCAACGGAGTTAGTTATTTAGTTAGTAAGTTAGTTATGTGGCGATTTTGATGAACAAATACATATGCATAGGCATAAAACATATTAGATTGTGCCGTTTTCGCTGATATTTCACAACGAAAATATTAGAAAGATTACACGGTGTTGTGTACAAACCCAACACTGGCTTTAGAAGTGAAACATTAGTTCTGATAGAGGACACCAGAAGAATATACGAAACTGCAGACATGAGTAGAGACTAAATGGTTCTGTCGATGGTGTATAATACTCCAAGTTACTGAGGCCACTTTTTTTTTTTGGACCCAACAGAGTGTCTCCCCCCTCAACTGAGGACGGAAAGAGATCCATTTTCCGAAACGTCGTGTTTTCTAGTTTTTAGAATACCGGACGATGGACAAGTCCAAAAACACAGTAACTCTGTGAACGAATTAGATTTCTTAAATCCTTAATTGGAGTAGCTTCAATGAACAGACCACAAAATGAACAAACTTGAAATAGACTCTGGGGTATAAAATTAAAGATATTGATTAAATTGAAGATAACATATAGGCAGAATGCCATGAGAGTGGGACCCCAAAACCATTTAGACTGGCTCATTACATCTGTACGCCTGTCCTAATAACTTAGAACCAATTGTCGAATTATCATTAAATGTGACGATGAATGTTATGTCACTGTAGCAGTTTGTCATTCTTGTAATTTCCAGCTGCATCCCACCCATAGTACCGACGTTTGGCGGAAATGACGCTAGCGCCACGTTATGTACGGCGTCCAAATTTTGTGTGTTTGAGACCTCTGAAAAGCGCATAACCCTTGTTGAAATCATGTTTATACAGTCCAGAATAGGAGTATGGCGGTCGTACGGAATTAATGTTTTACCTTTCCGCTTGACAGCGAAAATTGATGTTGTGGCGTACAGACACGTTGCTAAGCGGTGACTCTGTAAACAACTGCCGTTGCTATGTAACGCCCGCAACATAAACGCACACCACAGTAGAGCAAGGGGTTTATGTAACCGGTTTCCAAGCAACGGCTCTGTAAATACGTGCCCGCATTAAACACACCTCCTCAACAATAGAGAAGCTGTGTTTTCTATGTTGCCCGTTCCGCGACCATTGCTATGCAACGGCGCGGTAAACACTCCTCATCAACAATAGAGAGGCTGTATGTTCTGTGTGGTCCGTGCCGAGAGGTTATGAAAAGGACAAAGAAGATCGTTTACGTCAGTTGAGTTTGAGACGCCAGCCAGCCAGGATATCAGCTTGAAATCGAGGAATTGAGACATCAGAATTATTGAGTTCAATTGAGTTGAAGCTCTGAAGAGAAGATTTTATGTGTGCTATAGCACTGCGATATTTGGAGTGTGTAATTCAGTGAGACTGTTATAGTTCCTGTGTTAAAATCCGTTGCCAGGAAACGGATAGTGGAGTCTGTAACAGACTGAGGACACTAGTCCTTGCAGCAGTGAACTGTAAAGTGCGGAGATTAGCGGTAGCTCTGTATTACTTGTAATCACGAGTTGAGCGTATAAATATAATAAATCCAATATCCAATCCATACCCCGTCTAATAGTCACACCCCAATACGTGACAATATGAGGATTTGTGGTTCTTAAAGCTGTGAGTGTTCAGGATGTGAGTTTATAGAATATGACACTGTGTCACTTCAAGACTGCTCGGTGTCAGAATCCAGAAGAAAACAATATACGCAGTTACATGGAATTTTGTGTATCATACCTACAGATTTTGAATGCGATGTTTTAATATGTTAAGAATTAAAAGCATGTCTATAGCGCATATCTTTAGGCAGCTACACCCTGGAATAAGTAAGTACGAGAATTTAAATCGCAGCTGTCTAGGAGAAACAAAATAAGTTTCAGAACGCCACTCAGTGCAGAACGCTGGACAAAACGATTCTGAATCAAGGTACGCAAGTGCCACCCATGACCTCTCGCAATGAAGTATTCCATATGCACTGGGAGCAAGTTACAGTGACTTATAATTGAGAGATGTCCCGGGGCGATAGACCAACAGGTAACAACAGTGCAGACCTGTTCCGACGAGCGGTTGGACCAGTCAGAGAACTCATTTCACACTTTGTAACTTAACGTGTGGTTACATTGGCAGCTGTTGCTGGGTCCATAACTTAATAACAAAGCTATCCTTGTGTTTATTCAAGCACCACTCCATGAAGACGTGTGGGAGACTGGATTTTTAGCTACACACCTTGTGAACCTCGGTACTAGACGGGGTTGAGTGGTCAGTTTTACGCGTCGGCGTTTTACTTCTGAGGGAAAAGGCCGCGGCATACACTGAATATGATACTGAGTGTTCTTCGCAGCAGTCTGGACATGGTGGGGGAAAGATAAATTACTGTCCTTGCCGGAAATTGAACTCCGGTCGTCCAGCCGGTATCCAACACAATACTCGTAATCCTGCACTGCCCTGAAGGTACTTGTCAAAGTTCATTTATTGCAATGACGAAGCACTTCTCGCATTCAAGTCGTACAGAGGCATGCAGACAAGTTCCAAATATGCACATTCTTTATTCGAATAAAATAATAAATGTTCCCTGAAATACTTCTCCTCTTATCCCTTTAAAGACTGAGTCAGAGTCAGAGTAAGGGTTACTTTACCGCCAATCAATTAGTCTTGGCGACAAGCCACTTGGGACTCATGACCAGTACTTTTTTTCAACTGAACACTTGGAGTCAGAATACGTATGTAACATTCTCTCCGTCTGTCGTTTACAATTGCTACTGGTCCTCGCCAGCGCAGTCATTCTCATGTCCCAATCATGTCCCAATCTCGCGGGACTGATGACCAGAATTTACTGTCTCAGATTCGAGACTCCCTGTTCTTAAATTTACACCATAGCATGAAGAAGTATGAGAGAGTGGAAGTATAGCTCCATGCATTCTTAACCTTAGAACTACATTAACGTGAGTGATCACTAACTTCGCCGACAAGCGGCCGTCGCTCGGTCGGTATAATTCGCTTGCGGACTAAAACTACGGAGTTTGTTTTTGTTTGGTTGATTAGCATCACACTCTAGCCGCGTTAGCCCAGGGAAAGGGTCTGCGGTACCCACCCACTCGTATAGGACGCTGTTTGAGCCCCAGCGCCGGTCTGGACGCTATAAAAATGAGAGTCGTCTTACTCATGCCGGGAATCGAACCCCCAATTCTTCAGTCGTTCAGCATGTAGCTTAGTTGCTATTCCTACTAAATGATACCCATTTTAATATTATCATGATAGCTGCACTTGAGTTCGGTAAGTGGTGCCTGGTAGACCTAGCGGATACTTTGTAACAAACGTGCAATAGATTCAAGTCACAACTTGGAAGCCATTATACCGCTTGGAACTTGTGTGATTTAAACTCAGAATCCAGTTAGAAGACTCATATTATTACCGTCCGGAGGAATTCAGTTCTTCAAGGCAAAATGTAAATCCTTAAATTCTGTGCAGCGCAACCGCTGGTTTCTTCGTGTTCGTACATGTGAGCCAGGAACTGAGCCACATGATTAAGTGAAAGTTGTTAAAGTCTTCTTAGCTCTAATATTAAATTATACATTCAGTATACATTTTGTATGACTGGTTAGCCTTATGGCACTCATGTCTCTGTATTTAAGTTTATATGTATTGTAGTTCTATATTTCAGCATCCTGTTGCAAATCTTTATTTAAACGTCTTTGTATCTACAGTCCGTCAACAATGTAACAATTGTTTATTCACCATTTAACACTTAACACAACATGTTTCGGCATCTTCAGGTGTTTTAATACGTCCAAACTTTTACACTGTTCTGATTTGCGCTAACACCGCTCTTTGCAGTCCACTTAAAAGTAACATAATTCATTCATTCGTACCCATTAAAATTTTCTATTAAATTTTTTTCGTAAAATCTTATTCCCTATCGTAAGGGGCGTGGTCCACATGTATTGTATTGTATTGTATTGTATTGTATTGTGATGTGTAGTAAATGAAGAGTGCTCGGTAAGTATCCGGTAAGTCTACTAAGACACCAGAGAGAGGGAAAGCACAATTTATCGAACCCAGATGCAGATATGAAGATAATATTAAAATGGGTAACACTTAGTAGGAACAGCAACTAAGCTACACGCTGAAAGACTGAGGAATCTGGGGTTCTATTACTTTGCAGGTCCTGTACTTTCAAAAAATGTGAAGATATTTCGTTACTTATTTTACTCAGGAGGGGATTTCGGAGATTGCAGCATAAATAATACAATTTGCACAATGTGTCAGCACATCTTTATTAGATATTTGCATCAATAACGTGACTTGTACGAAGTGTAAACACAGTTATATCACATATTAGCATAAAAATGTGATCTATGCCATTTGTAAACATATTTTTGCCACTTATTGGCATAAATCATTCAGTCTTTGTCACATGTTTTTCATAAAGTATGCTTAAAATGAACGCACAATGGTAAAGGTGTGTCACTCCGCATTATAATTTGAAATTACTGAACGTTTTCTAATGTCTCTTGGATGGGGGTGTATGATATTAGTTATATAATGAATGTAATATCCGTCCTATCAGGTCAATATAACTCGTGTTTACATACGGCTCAGGCTGGGGCCACACGAGCGCACAAAATGCGTCCGTTGTAACGAACGTCGTGACGTCCGTTGTAGAAATAAACATGAGAAGCGAATGCTACGCTTTCTTCTAGCTTCATTGCAGACAAGAAACTATGCACCGCATTCTGCAACTGTGTGGTGTCCTCAGCAACGTCCGTCATAAAGCATGATTGTTGCAACGGACATAAATTCGTGCGCTCGTGTGGCCCCAGCCTCACTTCGAACATCGCTACCAGAGACCTGCTTGCTGCCTGCTTCAAGCTGGTTTCTTGCTTGGCTTACTTTCTGCCCTGAAGATTGAAGCGATATGTTCCTTCGAAACGTCAATTGAATTTCACTGGACTACTAATTACTTAGGACTATATGGTTTATATATAATATGAAGAGCATATAACAATACATTTGTATGTACAGTACACCAGCATCAGCGTTATGGTGCTATGTAAAACCACGAAGACAGCGTTTTGAAAATTACACTTTCACCTTTGTTTCCAATGATTTTATAAATATGGAGCCACATCGTTTCTGCACCAAGCGCTTCGATTCATATGTCAAGATTTCATGTCATTACAATTAAGTTCCCTCCCCCTCCCCCTGGCGCTACAGCCCAAAATTGGACCTTGGCCTACCTCCATGAAACTCTCCGTTTCACTTCGGTTTACTAGATCTTAGACATTCGGTAGGACTCCTTGGACGGGTGATCAGCTCGTCGCAAGGCCTCTACCTTTACACAAACACTGATCATCCATGCCCTGGGTGGGATTCGAACCCACAATCCCGGCTTCAGAGAGAGCTCAGAAAGTGCATGCCTTAGACCGCTCAGCTACCGTGACCGGCATAATTGAAGTTAGTGTCATTAATTCGACTTTTTTTTTTTTAAACAGTCTCATGTGCATACATGAGTACGCGTAACACATATTTGCCGCTTATTTATTTAGTCAATTGTAAGCTTTGACCTGAAAGGCAAATTGAAACTCTCAATATGGCTGGAGGAACAAACAACACACAGTGTCACTTATAACGCTCTACTGCTCATACAAGGCAGACGCTTGAAGTCGGACGATTAAATTTCGTATTCGCTAGTCATTCCTCGCGGAAACAAAACACGTAAGACCTTGGTTTATCGTTTCATTTTACATGCAAGCGATATTACATTACTGAAGGAAAGTGTGTTGCTTTACTTTAATACCTCGTCTGGTCTGTAGTTAATTGCGTCTTTGGCAAGTGATGCGTTAATATGTAACATTCATGGAACTTCGTATGTTTCGAGGTTCTCACAGTGGTTATGAAGAGTTCTCTACCTTCTCGGATATAAAGCTGTGTAGTCCGTTGAAAGTCAATAGACGTTTCGGAGGAACATGTTGCCCCCATGTTCAGGATCGAAGAATAAGGCAAATAAGAAAGCAGCGAGAAAGCAGGTGGGCAAGCAGAGCTCAATAGACGTTTCACCTGATTTCACGCTGCTTTCTTGTTTGGCTTATTCTTCGATCCTGGACATGGAGCCCATATGTCCCTCCGAAACGTCTATTGACTTTCAACGGACTACAAGGCGTTATATCCCAGAAGACAGCACTCTTAAATGTGTTGGTCGCTGGGCACTGACCTGTGTACTAAAGAAGGACGTCACTCAGACAAGCTGAGAAGCAAAGAGATGTGCTGCAGAATTAAGAGGATAGTTGAATAATAAACTCAGACTTTGAAATTATACAAGAGTTAATCGATTCAGTGCAAAATGAAATATAATTTATATATGTATTATACTTAGTACTAAATTCGCTTGTGCAATACACTGCCATGCCGGTCACGGTAGCCGGGCGGTCTAAGCCATGTACTGTCTTCGCTCTCTTGGAAACCGGGTTGGTGGGTTCGAATCCACTCTTAGGGCATGGATGTTTAGTTTGTGTGTGTGCGTTTTTCTGTGTTTGTGTACAGGTAGAGGCCTTGCGACGAGCTGATCACCCGCCCAAGGAGTCCTACCGAATGTGTAAGATCTAGAAAAACGGAAGTGAACGGAGAGGCTCATGGAGGTAGGCCTAGGCCCACCTGGGGCTGTAGTGCCAAGAAAAAAAAAATACACTGCCATATATTTTTGGACTGACGGATTATATGCTAAATTGCTCATTAGAGGATATACCACGAGTCGTTGTGAAATGTAATCAAGATATAAATAACTTAACAGCTATGCTGAAGCTAAAACAGCTAATCGATGGTGTCTTATAATCAGTTTACCGCCTTCAGAAACTAAACTGGTTTCATGTACAAGAATGAGAACAACTTCCGTTCAGAACATGTCATTTTTAAGCAGACATATATGGTTATGTTTACTGCAAATCCATTTCAGGTTATCATGTTACTTTTTTTTAAATGCATTCAGGCCTGTGTTCATTTCACTGTGACAGTCAGCAGTTCATACCACCACTCATAATCTCTAAATACAATTTAATTGCAACTTAATTTTCTGATAAAATCAGAATTGCCAGAAGGAAAAGTACAAAAAATAGAAAGTAAGTTAGAAGCCGAACCCAAAATAAATATATATATTGAATTTTGTAACCAAAATAAACTGTTATATATTATAAAATAAAAATCACGGTGAAACTGTTATTTTTATTGGTAGTGGGGTTGGACTAAGTCCCTTGTACTGCGGCCATTTCTGGCCTATTGTAACAAACCCAGATGATAGATGAGGGTGATTGTGGAGCAATTGGTGGAAAGAAGATTGGCAGGAGAAACCGAAGTACTCGGAGAAAACCTGCCACAGCGCCACTATGTCCACCACAAATCCCACTTGAGCAGACTTGGGATCGAACCCGGGCCGCCGCGGTGGGAAGCCAGCGACTAACCCCTTGAGCTATGGCGCGGCCCCCATGGTGAAACTGTTACAGTAATAGCATTGCTAGTAAATTTCTTTAAAGTGCGCAAGCACTTCAAATGAAAGGGCAGATATGTCGAATAAAATTATGAGAGCATTGTAGCAGGTAAAAATGGTATGTACTGCATTTTAATTCGTAACCCGTTTTTATTTCATTTGCGTTCCTGTCCCATCCAAAAAATTAAGACGTGCATAAAATAATTTTACCCGTTCTTCTTTGTATGTTTGTGTAACACAGTTTTCTATTCCGAAGGCGGGATATATATTTAAACTGCCTAAATTTGACGAATTTAATGCAAGGCGGGAAATATAAGTGGCATGGTCTCTTATTCTGAAGAAGGAATATATAATTACTGCCTCATGATAACTGATTCGATGCAAGATATAAAAAAGCAGGCGAGGAAAGGAAAGCACTACATACCGAGGAAATGCTAAAGTAGGCTCTTCGCCTGAGGCGGTTCAATGAACGACCTCGGATAGGAAATACTAAAAACGCAAAAGGAAACGTGGAAGAAAAATCTCTCATAAAGAGACAAAGGAGAGGGGTTACTGGTGGGTTTGGGTCTGAGAGATGTGGAACCATTGGCTTTTGATACCGGAAAGATAGTTAATTAGCTCTGCAAGATAAGCTAATAGCGAGGTACAATACAACAAGACCTATATTCGTCAGCTTGGGAGTGACCAACTTACCGCTCTGGTAGTTTTCCGTAGTTCCTGTTTCTATTGAGTAATACTGAATTGTATTCTAACTTTGTCGTCTGTGACAGCTAACAACTGAATATAAAGCATACACTTAGCGCCTAAGTTACAAATTTATTTGGTCAAGGATAAACACGGTCACACTGGATGGCAAATGTTGCTACTATTATTATTATTATTATTATTATTATTATTATTATTATTCTTTGTGGGGTGAGACTGAGTCCACTTGGTACTGCGGCCACTACTGGCCAGCCCCAGATGATAGATGATGGTGACTGTGTAACAATTGATGGAATGAAAATTGACAGGGGAAACCGAAGTACTCGGAAAAACCTGCCCCACGGCCACTTTGCACACCACAAATCACACATGGCCTGACCCGGGCTCGAACCCGGGCCGCCGTGGTGGGAAGCCAGCGATTAACCGCCTGAGCTATGATGCGGCCTTTGCTACTAATATATAAAATATCCCGTGCCTCAATAGCAGAAAAATTCGTGTCAGTAAAATCCATAGACTGCCATTATCTGAAAGCTTTACTCAATAGTAGTATAGACTATTTGGCATGTATTTTGGAGTTGCCTGATTCGAACCTCGGTCGAAAATAAAATTCTGTTCTAGAATTATTATTTTATGTAAATGAGACTGCGTGGAACTAATTACATGCTTGATGTGACGGTCTCATGGCGTTCACTATGAAGATTACGGTCGGTGGAGTTGCAACGCCGTGCAGTTCGGAGACATCCCCACAGTTTTCAGCATTCTTCTGCTTTCTCTTTAACCCAGACGATGGAGGCGATATTTTCTTCCGAAACGTTGGCCTGTCTCTGAACTACACGAAGTTACAACCCAGAAGACCGTGCTATACAACTACTTACATCGTCACCGTCTTTCATGAAAAGACAAGTACACACCGGGCAAGAAATTCTTGGTTTTACGGAATCGAAAGTCCAGTTCACATAAACCCGCTACTGGATCCTGCTCCGAACCGGCTGAATCCACTCCGATACTTCGCACTCTATTTCTACAAAATCTGCCGTCCAAAGTCTTCGGACGTTCCAATTTATAAATCATTCATCTTCCGTTATTTAGGTCATGCCAAAGCATCTGCTCACGTCAGAAGAACTTCATGACAGTACCCACACACAACTGTCATTTACGGTCAGGAGCTGTGAACTCCATGTCTAAGCAAGTTGGAGGACTACCCATTATCAACTATCTGCCACCGTTTATTCGTCATATTCGCAGCGATCCCTGCAGGCTGACTGGAGACCGTCTTGTCCATCTGCAGTGTTAGGAACCACGCCGTTCCACTTTATGCTCTGTCAAGCGGAGCCGAACCTGGAGGCTTAACACGGTTAACATCACAGTCCGAAATTGGAAATGATCCTGAGCAAGTTTCATCCGCCTCTGCTACTTTATATAATGAATAAATGACGGAATTATTTATAAACATTTATGATGTCAGCTGTTTTGGTATTCGAATAGTTGTTCAGCTTCGAAGTTAATGGACGGTGTTTTTTGTATGGCGGGAGTGTACTGAGTCCCTGAACCACATTCAGTTGATACTGTATTTCAGAAAATACGTTATGTATTAAATGTAATTTAACATATCTGGAATCTTAATAGACTTTCCCTATATATAAGGAATGTGAAAGTGTCTGGACAGATTCCTAATCACCATATAATCTTCGTACATTTTCCGAAGTCGTGGTCGGTAAGACAGAAGCAGGGGAGAAAAAAAATGAAAACTGAAAAACCGTTTTCTTTTTAGTTGCTGAACTCAGGAAATAGATTATTATCATAATTAGGCGAGAGAGCAAGGGAGACTCGCCGAGATTTGGAGAAAAAGACTGCACGAAAGAAGACGAAGACGGAACACACACAAAAAACACAAACGCCATTTACGCGTACGAGTCTTCAAAACGTGTAATTTCTACAAACTTATCTAAAATAAAAACAAGGAAACGACTTAAAAAGAATGTGGAAATCACATATAACCAAATAAGGTGTGGTTGCAGAAAAAAAAACGGTTCAAGTTTTCTTCTCGTGAGTCGTCATCAAGGATATTTTTTGACAAGCACGCCAAAGTTCAATATCCTGTATTTTCTCCTGCCATTATAAAAAGCAGTATATAGAACAAAAATAAAAGTTACACTCAAGCTATCATCCAGACATCTGATTACAGATGACCGTAATTATACAAAATCGCTGTCGAATACTAGAAAACTGTTGCAGTCCATTAGTCTTAATGATGTTTTAAAAATATGTAGGAAATGTAACAAAAAAGGGGACGGAGAAGAACTCGCTTCGACCTCGAAAATTACAAAATTCCAACTAGGGGAAATAAATGAGAAATATAGCGACTGTGACCAGTCAAGGAGGATGAGGTGGGCAGGGCATGTAGCACGAATGGGGGCGAAGCGTATTGCGTATAGGATATTGGTGGGAAAGCCAGAAGGAAAGAGACCAATAGGAAAAACAAGACGTAGGTGGGTGGACAATATTAAGATGAATCTTAGAGAGACAGGATGGGATGGTATGGACTGGACCGATCTGGCTCAGGATAGGGACCAGTGGAGGGCTCTTGTGAACACGGTAATGAACCTTCGGGCTCCATAAAATGCTGGTAACTTCTTGAGCAGCAGCACAATTGGCCGCTTCTCAAGAAGGGCTCAGCTCCATGAGTGAACGAGCGACTGTGACGTTGGGTTGTCATTAGAAGGCTCGGTTATGAGAAGCAGTGGATGAGTGGTTCAGTTGTTATGAAGAGTAAACCGACAGGATGCAGGATTCTGTCTCCATTTAGCACGAAAGAGACATCGAAATTGTTTAAATTCGGAGCCTTTATTCTAAGAGATTTCTTTCCACATCCAGCAAATGAAAATCTCACTCCCAGCTTCAACTTCCTCCCTCATTCCTTTATAATTGCGCCCATCTACATTCTTACACCAATAACAGCACTAACGTTTATTGCATGCTTGAAATGTTTATAAGACAATGCAAACTACTATATTAGGATACAAACATGATTGGTAACAGTCCGTCCCGCCAAGAGAAACGGAGTTACATGGCTGTGATTGTACGAGCCTTCTGCTCGGACTTGACTGCTTTAAGAACGAAAACTTTAAATTCATTACGTTACAGCTCGGTAACAACAGTCACCTTTCCCACCGCTCTGTCTCTCTGTCTATCGAAATGAATGAACTGTCTTAGAAGCTGGGAATCCATTTGGCCTGCGCAAAATGTGGTCTTCTTAAGAACTCAGTAAAACAACACTAATCCGAAATAATTACCCGAAACACTTTACCCTCTGCCTATTTCGCACGGACGCACGCCTGCGCGCACACACATATATACTGGGTGCGCGATAACGTAGTTTGTTAAGGCACTATGCTACAAGCCGGAAGGTTGCGGGTCCCGACAAGATGGATCTTTTCAATTTACCTAATCCTTCCAGCCGCACTATGGCCCTGGGTCGACTCAGCCTCTAACAGAAATGAGTACCAGAAATCTTCCTGGGAGTAAAGGGCGGCCGGCGCGTAAGGCTGACATTACTGCCGATTGTCTAGTGAGAACCTCGACGTCTCACAACTCTATGGAACTTCACGGCCTGTTACAGGGATACCAGTACCATTGCACACACATATATACATATATACATATATACTGACGCTAATTTATGTAACTCTCACCATGTCTATATTGCCACATAACTAACGGTTCTTTTCTCATGGGGTGAGGTTGAGTCCAGTTGGTACTGCGGCCACTGTTTGGCTTACTGTACCAGCCCCAGATGATAGATCATGATGATTGTGGAGTAATCGGTGGAATGAAGATTGGCAGGGGAAACCGAAGTACTCGGAGAAAACGTGCTCCAGTGCCACTTTGTTCACCACAAATCCCACATGACCTGACCCGGGCTCATACCCAGGCCGCCGCAGTGGGAAACCGGCGACTAACTGCCTGAGCTATGACACAGCCACAAGTAACAGTCACACGCCATCGTTATCGAACCCTAGAACAGTTCCTTGGATTCCGTCGTTGCGTATGGTATCACTTAAATTTATAATTTCGACATCAAAGTGAGGGGCACTGCCTCTTATGGACTCCTCATCATCGGTTCTTCCATATCGCATCACTGCAGGCAGATAAAAACGGAGACTACGTGTTCATGTCCAAGGACATTTCCCGTTACAGAACTCGAACGAAGGTTCGTCATTATAATCTTGAAAAGAAGCAACTGGACCGAATCCTGAGCTAGGTCATTCCAGAATTCTGTCTTCTGGGATATAACACCGCGTACTCTGTTGACTTTCAGCGGACAACAAAAAATTATATCCCACATAATAAAACTCTTCATAACAATCGCTGTTATAAACTCAAATGCAACTGTAGTTCAATCCAGCTATATATTTAAAAGTTATTTAAGACAGCTCAGTGGCAGCCTCTACGCTTTCCTGATTAATTACTTACTTCCTTACTCATGGAGCTGAGCCCGTCTTGAGAAGTCGCCAATTCTGCAGCTACTCAAGAATTTCCCAGCATTTTATGGAACCCGAAGGTTCATTACCGTGTTCATGAGAGCCCTCCACTAGTCCCTATCCTGAGCCAGATCAATCCAATCCATACCATCCTATCTCTCTAAGATCCATTTTAATATTGTCCACCCACATACGCCTTGGTCTTCCCATTCACCTCTTTCCTTCTGGCTTTCCCCCCAATATCATATATGCATTCCTCTTCTTCCCCATTTGTGCTACATGCCCTGATCACCTCATCCTCCTTGAATTGATCATTCTAATTATAGACTTTCCTGATTACCGTACATAATGATTCTCTTGCCGCATATGTCGTCACATAAGCACTGCTCTCCTCACAGTGTCGTTAAATAACCAGTAATAATTAATTACATAAAGTAGACAGTCAGTACTGTTTCCTCAGAGTAGCGTATTACACAATTTATATTGCACGACTGTACCGCTCAGAAGGCCTCCATATTTTGATCTCGTGATCAGAGCTCGAACGTCATCAACGGTGTGATTCATATTCACGAACAGACTTTACACGGCAATTTAATACACTGCAGACTGGAGGGGTATGATGTGAAGATAATGACACGCTTGGGGCTGCTGTCCATGATGTGATATGAAGAAACATTACCGTATTTGCCTCCAGTTATTGGAGAAAGCCATGACAAACTTCAATCATGACAGTCAGGTTCGATGCTGAAGCTCCAGATAAAGAAACTTCTTGTCATTATAACAGATATTTAGTATTCATTTGGTGTGCACGGGAATGAAAACTTGTTCTTGAATTATAATTTTGTGACACAAGAGACGAATTATCTTGTTACATAGGTCAGATATGCATTGGCCTTAGGAGAAACAAAATAACGCTCATTACCACATTGGTCTCTCCCCCCCTGACGTACCTTGATACTTGTCAATATAGGAATAATAACAGAGAACGCTGAAACACAAACATTTATAAAATTCCACGAAAATACGATTATGTAAACTCTGTTTCTTCCCCCTTCTCCTCTCCCTCTTCCTCCTTGTCTTAATGTATTCCACATCGCAACGTCAGTACAGGCCTCAGCATCTTCTTCCACGTACCCTTCGGCCCGCAGACGCAACTCCTCGCTTCCTCCAGCAACCCGTCTCCCATCCGCTCAATGTAGGCTTGCTTGGTCTTTCCGTTTCATCGACTGCATGTGTGACATGGGAATCACATTAATAACGCATATTCAGCGGCAGGTATTAGGTAGGCCGCACACCAGCATGCCCCAAGACATATAACAGTCAAGACACGATGTCTGTGACATGACGCAAAGAAAGGAGCACAGTTGAAACGAATGAGATTACGAAAACCACCGCACACCGGTCTGAGTCATGATACTGACGTCTTAGGGCGACCGCACACCAACTGCGTCATGACAAGCATCAAGACAGATGACAAAAGACGCAGTATTTCTTCATTCATGATTCGTCAGCATGAAGCTGACGTCAGCATCATTACTCAGACCGGTGTGCGGCGGTTTTCATAATCTCATTCGTTTCAACTGTGTTCCTTTCTTTGCATCATGTCGCAGACATCGTGTCTTGACTGTTACATGTCTTGACTGTTACATATCTTGACGCATGCCGGTGTGCGGCCTACCTTACAGTTCTCATTTATGGCTTTTCTGTCGCCCCATACCCATGTCTCATTGACATTGTCTAAAATGAATTTAAGAAGTGGTCTGTTTTGTATAATTCCAGATATTTATTCATAGATATAGGCCTCACATTATAGCCTGCATTCCTTACGTAGCAATAGCAAGAACACTCGGGTCCCTTCGTGCGTGTGTGTCTAAATTTGAACCAAAGACAAGACAGCAATATCCAACATAACAGGTTTGGCCTCTGTCATGTCAGACGACCGGTGTACGAACAACAATGGTCACTCACTCATGGAGCTGAGCCCTTCTTGAGAAGCCGCCAGTTGTACAGCAAATCAAGAACTTCCCAATATTTTATGGAACCCGAAGGTTCATCACCGTGTTCACAAGAGCCCTTCACTGGTCCCTATCCTGAGCCAGATCAATGCAATCTATACCATCCCGTCCTATCTCTCTAAGATCCAGTTTAATATTTTCCACCCACCTACGTCTTGGTTTCCACAGTAGTCTCTTTCCTTCTGGCTTTCCCACCAATATCCCTTATTCGTGCTACATGCCCTGCCCATCTCATCCTCCTTGACTTGATCATTCTAATTATACTTGGAGAAGAGCACAAGTTATGAAGCTCCTCATTATGCTGTTTTCTCCAACCTCCTGTCACTTCATCTCTCTTCGGTCCAAATATTCTCCTCAACACCCTGTTCTCAAACACCCTCAGTCTATGTTCCTCCCTTAATGTCAGAGACCAAGTTTCACACCCATACAGAACCACAGGCAAAATTATAGTTTTGTATATTCTAATTATTATTATTTTAGACAGCAGACGAGAAGACAAAAGGTTCTGGACTGAATGGTAGCAAACATTACCCGAGTTCGTTATCGTCTTATTTTTTTGTTATGGTCGTTCCCAAATATCTGAACTGTGCCACATTTCCAAAACACCTGTTACATATCTGTGAGCCCTCAAGTTGTGTACACAAACAGATTACTAAAATATGAAACATCTGATTGGGCCGCTTTTATGTACACCACAAAATACTAATATGGCGAGAACTGATTTTTTTTCATTGCCTCTACAGCCCTCATTTGGGCCTAGGCCTCCCTCCATGAAACCCTCCGTTTCACTTCGGTTTTACTAGATCTTAGACATACGGTAGGACTCCTTGGGCGGGTGGTCAGCTAGTCGCAAGGCATTTACCTGTACACAATCACAGAAAAACGCACACAAACATCAATGCCCTGAGTGGGATTCGAACCCACGATCTTGGCTTCCGAGCGAGCTAAGACAGTGCATGCCTTAGACCGCTCGGCTACCGTGACCGGCCGTGAACTGATTACCTACGATTAAATGTGTTGGAAACTGATGATCAGTAATGATTAATAAATGATAAACAATGATAGACGGAGTATTAATACTGGATTTGTTGTTGTGAAAAAATGTGATATGTGTAATAAATATTAGTAAATAAGCCAAGTGTGACAGCCAAAATGTGGCAGCACATGCCTATGAGATGTCAAATAGGAAGGAATAAAGAATAAACCAAGTTTTTTGGACCACAGATGAATGTCTAAGAATGCAGCTGAACTCAAAATTTCGCAGTACACTGGTTGAAAAGGGGGCACGCAGTAGCGTAGTTGGTTGAAGCACTATACTACAAGCAAGAAGGTCGCGGGTTCAAGTCCCGATGAGGTCACTGGATTTTTTTCAATTGACCTAATCCTTCCAGCTGCACTATGGCCTTGGGGTCGACTCAGCCTCTAACAGAAATGAGTACCAGGAATTAATTAAATAATTTTCCTGGGGAGTAAAGCGCGGCCGGCGCGTAAGGCTGACAACCTTACCGCCATCTTTGAGCCGACTGTCTAGATAATGCGGGATCCTCAACGTCTCACAACCCTATGGGCCTTCACGGCCTGTTACAGGGATAGCTTTACTTTTTTTTTACACTGGTTGAAAAGACTGAAATACACGCTGTCCCCTGAACGCTAGCCACCCGCTACTCTGCTCTGTAGCAGGGACGAAACGTGTTTATCAGGCACGTACTAGAGAGATCAGAGGGAAGTTGAAGGACTCGGTTGATAAAGTATGGGAACAGAGGCGATTATGCATTATTGTATTGTACTGTTCATAACGTAATTTGTGCATAGAGATAAGTGCAGGCTGGAACGCTGTGACCACACACCTCACGTCTACATGCATAGCGCCGCTATAGAAATCTAATTTCCAGCACGGCCCAGTGCCTTCTTTTTTCACTGCCTCTACAGCCCCCTTGGACCATGGCCTCTGATTTTCAGTTTCATGATCATTTTACAGACGGTAGGACTCCTTGGACGAGTGATCAGCTCGTCGCAAGGCCTCTAGCTGAACACAGGATACAGAATAAAGACATATATTGTACATACCAAACATCCATGCCTTGTGTGGGAATGGAACCCACGACCCCGGCTTCCGAGCGAGCGAAGACAGTACACGCCTCAGACCGCTCAGCTACTGTGACCGGCCCAGTACCAATACTCCATCTTATTTATTTTGAACATAATGCCTTTCTAAACTATCATTAATTTTAGACAAAACGGCCTGATGACACTCTTGTCGTATTAACATAAAGAACCGTTAAATTTCAGGCAACGTATTTAGCTACCAACTAAACGATCGGGCTTCCATTACCTATGGACGACAAGCTTTCTTCTTTAGGTACAGTGACCAGAAATGCTCTGGGACCCTGTCCCACACAATGCGATAACAAACACATTACATCAGAATAAAACAACAGATACAGGTACTGAACAGCCATGTGTCTATATTATGCTACATTCTTAGTTTTTACAAACCCAACGGTACATAAAAAATATCCCATAATGTAAATCACATTGTTGCGTACTGCTTCCAGTAATTAGGCATGGAATTGTAGCCTTTCTACAAGAAAAATATGATCATCCTTGTAAGAGTAACTGGTTTTCAGAGACACAGTGTCTACTTCAGTGAGTACAACAAATTTTCAGACGCGACCCCTTCGATTTTGTATACATCACTGGCATTCATTTGATGCAGTTACGTCGCATTTTTACAAATATTGTCATATCACAGGCTTAGTGCATGAAGCGAGAAGGCAAATTGTCCTGATATTTCATTAAACATTCACAAATATCAAAAAGAAATATATAAAATAAAAGTTACTGAACTTAATGAGACCCATATTGTATGTTATAGACTAAATTTTTGTTCTGAGGGCCTATTTCGGAAGAACTAAAAAAAGTAGCTTTGAACTTAATGCTGAGTAGGGAGACCGGAATCAAAGTTAAATTTGGCATAAACAGCTTGGATTAGATCTAATACACTAATTTACGCCTACAGATTACTCAGCAATTTTGTAACTGAAATGTACGAATACGCAGATATTATCTCCCAAATTCATGTCCATTTTGTTACCTTTGTGCAAAGAATGCATAACTATAAAGTTAAAGAAACTTATAATTTTATATTTCTGTCACACAAGTAAAGGTAAAAAGGTAAAGATGTCCCTGTAATAGGCCGTGGAAGCCAATAGAGTTGTGAGGCGTCGAGGCTCCCACATTTTCTAGACAAACTGTTCACAGATGGCTGTAAGGTTTCATATAAGTAGCGCTGGAAAACACAGAGTAGTAAATGTTGTTATTAAAAGTATTAAATGCAGTGTTGCTAAATGATTTCTGGATTATTTTGGGCCGCTCTTTCGTCTACATCAGTTGTGTAACTTCGAAGGGGATGGGAAGGTGATCGTGGGTTACAAATGGATAATTATTTGGGAAAAAACGTTTGTTGCTCATATCATAAGAACTGACCTCTCAGAACAATCTGTAAGAGGTCCGATAGTGAAATTGGATATAATCTTAATGTAAGCAAGCAGTGTTATCATGACGCCATCCAGTCTGGTAATTAATAATGCTTGCCCGATCTCAGATATAACTGAACTATGTATTATGTTAGTGTTGTGGTACAGAATCGTTAGTGTTTAAAGGTTGATAATTAACACACTTCTGAACCTAGTCTTAAATATAGGTTCTTGTATCTTTAAAAGAGCTCCGGGGTTTGAAGGAGATACCTGAGAATTACGTCGCCTGCATGCTTAAAATAAATTTCAAGGAAAAGAAACAGGGATATGTAGGGAATTTAAAAAGATTTCTGAAACTACTCTTTCGTTAATCATGAACAATTTGTCAGTTAGTGTAATCTAAGCTGAGAGATGTCAAGTCCTGTCAAGCCATTCCATGCACAAACGACTTATCAGAGCATTAAAAAATACAACACTTTTCTATAATTATCAATTCGTTTCGAAAACTGTCTATTTCGAATATCAAATAACATTATTAGTATACCCGTACTCTTTCCAACTACAACAATTGGCGTAGTGCAGTATATGAAACCGCTGAAAAGCGACTTTCTCTTCGCTTTCAATGACATTTCTCACTCACGCTCTTTAGGAAATTATTTATCTTCGTTGCAGTCTTTTGAATTTCTCTCGGTGGTGCAAGATAAGATAAATTCTTCACGTTTTAATATGAAATATGAGCATGTCAGATGGAAAGCCTTTAAATAAGGAAACTCGTCGCAAATCACACACACACACAACACCAGGTCTGTTCTTTTATAAAGAAAACTGTCCATACAGTTAATCAACTTACTGCTGCAAGACAACCACAAATATTTCTGTGTCCTGCTTCTTAAGAAAGGCTATAAAACTGTACTATTCAGAGCACTTATTTTTAATTTTGAAATAAATAATCTGCTAACAAGATAAATATGATCCTGGAACCGGAGCAAAAGCTGTCGAGGGTTGAATGTGGTCTACGGGCGGAATATATTCATACATAGATTAATATATTAAACGACGTTGTATACATTGTGCAGCTGCCGATTCTTTCCTGTGGCTCGGGTTTTGGTTGTGTTTACTCTCCAACCGCTCCCGCTGCTCCCTCTTTAAGGCCACTCGTCCCGAGCGGCTCCCTGATTCTGCATAGCAACGGAAGTAATTCGATTTCTGCTTGCGTATTCGTTAGAGCGGGAATGTGTTTACCGAGTCGTTGCAAACCATTAACATCTATTCTGACTCTACTATTCCGGCTTTCGGGCTCCATGTCACAATAGTGATACCAGTCTAATATATAAAATGGCGCTCTATACATCTGCAGATAATGAAGCAGTTGAGCAAAATTAGGTACATGATTTCTAAGTGTCTGCCATTCTCTTCACCACTCTTTCAATCTACTGAATTTATGGAGGAAATAGATAAATAAATTCGTAAAGGCAAGGAATTCATGTACTGCGAGCCGTTGTTAAGTAGGTAGAAACGATCGAGGCATCATTACGATACAGTAGACGTCGTTATCTGCAATTACACAAAAAAAAAAAAATATGAATCAGGAAATTAGGTATCATAGCAGGAACGGCCCAATTCATACCTAAAGTTTGTTACGGTTAACATACAGTATACCAATAGAGACACTGAATTTATAAGATATCGGTTATTGTGCCCGTGTTTAATGTGAAATCATTTTAACTTGCTTATAATGATAGGAAATACAGTAACTCCGAAGAAAAAATATGATTGCTCGATTATTAATACGTAACAAACACAAACAGGAACTCGACCATGGTTACTGGAAATACTGGTTTTCCAACATCTCCAGATGTTTAAAAAAAAACAATATCATATGAACTGAACACCTCAAAACTTAGTGTCACACACAAAACAAGTTACGCCACGAAATACATCGTATGTTATTGCTTATCCCTGTCTCGCTACGTCCTTCAAGACTGGAATAATACAACGTGAAACAGGCAAGCACAGTTTTTTCAAACCCATTGTTTGCGGTTTTACGTATCGCATTGGCGTATGTTCATTAGCTCCAGATTCAAATCTAATGTTGCAAAGCTTGTCACGACGCATATGATACTGCGTATTATGTATAAGGGATCCGTGGAGTTATAGTTCGACAAATCTAAAAATGTTTTTAAACAAAAGATCTCATGTAAGATTTGAGGCTTTCACGGCGGTGACTATGAAGAAAGCAGTCTTCTGGGATTTGGCACCGTGTATATGTGGTGTTAACCGACGTTTCGGAGGAACGTATCGCCTCCATCTTCAGGGTAGAAGAAAAATATAAGAAATCTGCAAGCGAAGAGACGTTCCTCCGAAACGTCGGTTAACACCACATATACACGGTGCCAAATCCCAGAAGACTGCTTTCTTCAAAAGATCTCATGTCTCTTCTGTATTCGTCAATGTTTTGTACGACGAGCCACTTTTGTTAAGATGAAGTTAGATTTTTATTTATTACAAAGTGGGACGTAAGGTAAGGTAAGGTAAAATTTTCCTTCTGCTTAATTCTTTAAGCATTATTCCATGAAGATATATGGGGGATAGGGGGTGTTCTTGACCTCGGCACTAGCTGGAGGTGGATGGTCAGCTTCACACCCCTCAGATAAAAGCCTATTCAGTTGCGCCTAACTGAATAGGCTTTTACCTGAGGACGGAGAGAGAATTCAGTCTCTGAAACGTTGTTTCAAATAAAAAACAGGACGGTGAATAATGTCCAAGGACACAATAATTTTATTAATATATTGTGGCATATTTCCTCAAAGGAAGAATTAAGGAGCAAGAGAAAGTACCATTTCTAGGTAACGGCTGTGTTTCACGCAACAATGCAGTAACTGTTGGAAGTGGTGTTTTCTATGTGATCCATGCCGAGGATATATAACGACGACTATCTGCCATTATGGGATCGAATACCTCCACCGTGACCCTGCGAGTCGAAGGAGGCTACGAAAAGGGAAGTCTCAAAACTGAGACAGTAAAATATGGTTGAGAGTCCCAAGGGACTTAGACTCGAAGAAGACTGCGCTGGCAAGGGTCAGCAGCATATATAAAAGACAGACCCGCCCTCTCTAACGAGAGGGCGCCCCAAAAAACATAACCGTAACGGTCAAGCAGTAATAAATATCTGGTCAACACTTACTGACTGACTCACCGTCAGTCGCAATGTGACTTTGACTTTGATTACGGGACAAACGTGAGAAGGTAGTTAGAAGAGTGGGATGTTGGAGCGAGATGATCGCCAGCCTGCGAGGATGTGAGCCCGGAAGCTGTGGATCATCTACTGCTGGAAGACGTTACAAATCAGCACAGTGAATTTTGTGACTGAGAACACTAGTCCGTGAGTGACAGTGACTGTAAAGTCTTGTCACGAGTTATATAAGGGCACAATAAATTAGAATACCAAACCAAAACTCGTCTGTAATCACTCAATCACGTGACAATACCATTGTCACAAACATATAGATCTTACTTAGTCATGGACCTGCCGCTTTAGTCCCTTCTCGGGGAAATCGCCCCCTGTACCCATTGGATAAGAGCCTGGATGGGCCGCAGGGCTAATCTGGATCTGTGAAGAAGGGAAAAAGCTTGCACCTGCCGGAAATGGAACCCTGGCCATTCAGCCCGTAACCCGTCGCTATATCAACTATGCTATCCCGACGTATAATGGATTTTTTTTTCTATGGCGCTATAGCCACAATTCGGGCCTTGACCTACCTCCATGAAACTCTCCGTTTCACTTCAGTTTGCTAGATCTTAGACATTCGGTAGGACTACTTGGGCGGGTGATCAGCTCGTCGCAAGGCCTCTACCTGTACATAAACACAGAAAAACGCACACACACCAAACATCCATGCCCTGAGTGGGATTCGAACCCACGATCCCTGCTTCCGAGTGAACGAAGACAGTGCATGCCTTAGACCGCTCGGCTACCGTGACCGGCATATTGAAATATTATGGATGTCAAATACACTTTTCAGATTTTAGGGTAGACTCCAAATATATATATATATATTTTTTTTCAGGATTCATTGAGCAGTTTCAGAGGTTACAGCTGTGGGTATTTCAATTCCCCTCATCTCCGTATATGAAATCTGACGTTCTCAATGCTTGGCTTCTCTCCGACCTTGAGGATGGAGGCAGTTTGTTCCCTAAAACGCTGCTCAGTTTCTGCGAGACGACACAACGTTAACATCCAAGAAAACACTGCTCTCGTGATTATTATGATTAAAAAAGAAGAACAGAGTGAAGCCCCTCACGCAATTTTAATTATATCTTTGTCAGTTCAGTTAATTAGTGCTAATTTAAATTAAGGTAACATGTGAAAGTGGGGTGTAATGGATCGAAATATTATCAAGCAGAACAGAATGAATAGAGAAGAAAGCTCTATTCTGGGAAATGTCCTGTAGCGTAGTAAAATTTTATGACGTTTAGGAGGAAATACTGCCTTCATCTTAGGGGTCACTTCGACCGTGAAGATGGAGGTAAGACGTTCCTCCGAAACATCGATTAACTTATATCATGCGATACGGCGTGTTAGCCCAGAAGACAGCATTATTTACAGTCACCGCGCTGAGAACCTCGAATCTCGCATATTATGATCATTAATTCTGATTTAGATATTAATACGCCATCTTCAAGCAGTATAACATATTCTGTCACAGTAGCAGTCGTGTTTCGCTACGGCCTGCCTCTCTGTACACTTACTGCTGCAAACCCGTAGAGCTACAGTACTTATAAAGACTGGAGGATGCTAAGAATACTGTTGAAAATCACTTAAGTCTCAACATAAGTCTCACCACAATTACCACCATCACCGCTATCATCATAAAGCACTTAACTTATAAAATTATATACATAAGAATATTCCGAACGTTGTTGAAAATCGCCAGTCCTATGATTATCCTGAAGATGTAGTCTCTGTCGGGATTTGAGATTCTCACAGCTGTGTTTGGGGCACGCGGTAGCGTAGTTGACTGAGGCACTATGCTAAGTCGGAAGGTCGCGGGCTCGAGTCCAGATGAGGTGGATTTTTCTTCATTTAGTTTCTACATACTTAATGCTGGTTTCTTGCTTTGTCTTTTCTTCTACCTTGATGATGGAGGCGACATATTCTTCCGAAACATTAGATAAATTTCAACTGAGTACACGGCGTTATATTCCATAAGCTAGAACTCTTCGTGTATTTCTCTTTCTGACATACACATAACATCAGTGTAAGGGTTTTGAAATTTTGTATCTCATGTTAATAAGAAAGCAAAGTGTTTTACGAGTCATAAATTTAAACAATCTTCCTAGTCATTCAAAGGGCAAGCGTTGATTGAAGCCAGAATAAATTATGTTTTTTATTGTAACCCGTAGCTAAATATTTAACTGCTGCAATTCTTTTTTCGTTGATTTAACACTGTCTTCAACTATGAACTGACAAGGGCCATATTTATTTATTCACCAGGAAGTTCTTTTCCAAATCGCAGTAGAACCCTTCCTTAACACCAAAGGCAGTTTTATTTTATGTATCTCCAAGTTTCATACTGTCACGTGTTGGGTATGTCACGCGACAAATAACTTTTCGTGGGTCTCGGATTTAGCGAATCTTTATTGGACACTCACACTTACACACAGTGCAATTATTGTCACTTGCAGTGTCACTTGACTTCTGGCCCAATACTCTAATACGATGTCTCATCTATCCTTGGCCGTGGTTGGGTCCCAACTGTCTCTGGCGGCGGCTATCCCAAGATTGTCTCGTTCTCGTCGTAAGCTCTGCTTATATAGGGGGCATGCGGACCGAATACCGGACACCATTCCTCACGGTTCTGTTACCGCTGTTCAGACAGTCCGTTGTTATGGGAACGCTTCTTATAGAATACACCGGTAACATGTTTCGTCTCATCCCTTGTTACTCAACGACAATTCATTGCTACGTTTTGTCACTGCGGGAACTCCCCAATTTCTACGTATTCGTTGTCGTGGAAGTGTACGTTCCTATTGTAGCGGTTGTCGCGCCGATGGACGTAAGGTAACGCGTCACAATACTAAAAATATATTTTTTGCATAGAAAGTTGTTCATTATATTCGCTTGGTCTTTCAGAGTCCAGCCGTTTAGTTGATGAGCAGCAGAAATGCCTTGCAGTGCAATGGTGCTACAACCCGATTCCATTGTGGTACTACATATTCACGGAAACGCATAATATATAGGCACACCGAATCTAATTCTCTGTAAAATGTTCTCCAATGTGTATACATTCCTATTAAATGCATCAGAACTTTAATAGATAATAATGAAAGAAGCCCGTAATTGTACCGATGCGTAACAAAATTCTTCTTCTTTTTTTTATCGAAATACATGATATACGGTCGGAATGGTGAAGCATGAAACAGATTAGAGATAAGATAGAAAAATTAATATAATGGTAGATACCTGCCAATTTGGACACGTGATTCATTTGTATATCAGCTTCGAAATAGTGGGCACCTGCTAGGAATACTTGAAATTGTAAATGGGGGAATTCCAGCGATAGGCCTGTATTTTCAACTGTATCCTTCAGTAATAAATCATATAGCATGAAAGATGAGCGAGAGTCACGCAGATTGATATTTATAATAGTCAATGACACTGATGCTTATGGCGTGTAAAAAGAATTAAATTAACTGAACATCAAGTTATCGCATTGTTCAAGGCTTCTAACTGAAGCGATCATAACTAACTGACCCATTTACCTACCTACCTACCTACCTACCTACCTACCTACCTACCACTTCGTCTAGTTACCTACCCACCCATCCACCCCACCTAAGCTAACTACCAAATAACCTAACATCTTACTTAATAACCTAGCTAAGCGGCCTCCGTAGTCTAGAGGTAACGTTCCCACCTCATGACTCGTAGTACGCGGTTTCAAACCCGGCGGATGTCGTGGAATTTTTAAGGGCGGAAAAATTCAGGGAACAAGTCCTCCGGGAGGGACTTTAAGCCGTGGGTCCCGTGTCGTAGCTTTACGGCACGTAAAAGAACCTCATATCTCCTAAGGAGGTCACTGAGCCAAATTCAAGGACATTTCCCGCCCAACAGTAGTCTCTAACACCTCTGATAGATGGGGGAAGCATTATAGATACCGCCAAGCCAGTAGAGGCCGAACTTGCTGGCTTGGTCGGGACTGATGGTAAGCACCAGTATCGGTAGGGTATAGAGACTGGTAGAATATCATAGAGGGAAGCACAATAGATCAAACTGGTCGCGGTGCATGGGGAAACCCACCCTCTCTAAATAACTAATAACCTAGCTATCTACCTACCTAGGGGCTGGGCCATAGCTCAAGCGGTTAGTCGCTGGCTTCTCACCGCGGCGGCCCGGGTTCGATCCCAATTCTGGTCAGGTGGGATTTGTGGTGGAGAAAGTGGCGCTGGGGCAGGTTTTCTCCAAGTACTTCGGTTTCCCTTGACAATCTTCATTCCACCAATTGCTCCACAGTTACCCTCACCTATCATCTGGGGCTGGTAAAATAGGCCAGAAGTGGCCGCAGTACAAGGGACTTAGTCCCGCCCCACTATCAATGAAAACTACCTTTTTTTATAATGGCTCTTCTAGCCCATTCAGGGCCCTGGCCTCTTCCTCAGTTCCGTAAACATTCTTTTCACAGACGGTAAGACTCCTTGGACGGGTGATCAGCCCGTCGCAAGGCAGCTACCTAAACACAAGAAAACACAAACACAAATAAACACATACACTAATCTAATCATCCATGTCGGTGGTGCCATAGCTCAAGCGGTTAGACGCTGGCTTCCCACCGCGGCGGCCCGGGTTCGATCCCGTGTCTGGTCAAGTGGGATTTGTGGTGGACAAAGTGGCGCTGTGGCGGGTTTTCTCCGAGTACTTCGGTTTCTCTTGCCAATCTTCATTCCACCAAATTCTCCATCATCATAATCACTCGGGGCAGGCTACAATAGGCCAATCAGTGGCCGCCGTGCCGAGTGGACCCAGTTGGACTCCACCCCCCACTAAGGGAATTTAACCATCCATGTCCTAAGTGGGATTCGAACCCACGATCCCAGTTCATGCTTTTGATGAAAACAGAATTTAGTAACTTTCTGTCGATGATGTATTATCACTATCTGATCTTGACACACCCTCAAAGCTATGTCAGACACGCAGTATGTGCCAGACACGTTTCATTTCAGCTATTAATGGCGGTGATAGGAGTGCGACATGAAACCGTTTAAATACACGACTCTCTGCTGACCATTAAGTCGCTGGAATGGCTTGTCTGAAGAATGTGGTAGAGCCAAGTCCAGAAACCCACGATCTCCACAAAATGTCTGGTGCAAGGCCGCCGTTGGCTTAATATTATAACATTTTGTTCCTCCTGCGCATGCGCTTTTACGTTTCTTCATATTCCCAGTTATATGTTCAAGATTATTATATTGCGTTATTTGACATAGGTTATAAAAAGGGGTTAGGTGAGACTGAAGCAGATTATGTTAGGCTAGGTTTTTGACGCAGGTCAAATTAAGATACGTGTATATAGATTATGTGTGCTGTATGACGGCTTAAATTGCATATTTTCTCTTTTTAGTTTTCATAAGATACAAAAGCTTGATATCTTGCCTGCAGACTTATATTGCAGCAACTATCCTCGAAACATATCACGTGGTCATCGTCGGAGCAGACCTTGAAGCCAGAGTCAGCGTGGCTGTCGATTTTTAGTTCTATCTACGTTCGACTTTACTATCATATTCTGAAACGTATTCGACAAGGTAGTCAGAAGTGCGTTCTTCGGTAAAGGCGCTGTTAGCCTGACATTCTCTTTTTTGCATGCACTTCTGCAGGAATTTATTCATCACCTTATGTTGCCACAAATTGTGGTAGTAATGATTCAGTTCGGATTACCTTATGAAGAGCTTTGTCTTCTGGGATATAATGCCGTGTTGTCCGTTGAAAGTCAACCGACGTTTCGGGGGAACATATTGCCTCCATCTTGAGGGTCGAAGAATAAGCCAAGCAAGAAAACATCCTGAAAGAAGACGGCAAACAGAGCTCGGTCGACTTTCAACGGACTTCACGCCGTTATATCCCAGAAGCCAGAACTCTTCATAATCATCGCTGTGAGAACCTCAAATCATACATCGATTTAGGTTTACGTGATATAGTACATTCTTACTTTGGGTGTTCAGTATGGGAATAGACTCCGATTAGTGTTCGTATTCAAGCAGGCATTCCTCTAGTCTGAACAGTCCGCGTCGATAAGACGCTTTTGACATTCTCAGTGTTCGATTCCTGCTGCGTCTGCGCATCTGCATGAATCTGCTTGTCTTCCGATGTTACTGTAGTATGAGAAGATGTTTTTTGGGCCCTGATGACTGTGTCATGAACGTAAAAGTAACAGGACGACCAATGTTGGTGTTCCATCACTGCATGAAAATCTGTTTGTCCTTCCCGATCTTGAAATCAGTGGCGATTCTAACACTGAGGAACGAGGCCAACACTGCTGGTATCCATCCAGCGCTGCGATCTAGAATATGTGGACCTTCACCACCACAATTCTTAGATATCTTCAGAGTACAACGAATGCCCAGGGAAATTTCCATAGAGTCCTTCCTTCCCCTTGGCGCTACAGCTCAGGGCGAGCTCCTGAACAATCTGTCTCCATTCTTCTCTGTTCTTCATCCTTCCTCCCCATCCTTTCACCTTCATTTTACAGAGCTCATCATGTACACCCTCCAACCACCTCTACTCCTTCGTGATGTTGATTTACGTTCAATTCATCCATCCGAGGCTGACTGTCTGGTTTCTGAAATTGTAGTTTTTACGGTGTGAGGTGGTTAGCCTCACGCCCAACCCTCAACCTGGAGGACTAGCGTATCTCCGTCTGGCTCCTATCCCTTGACCTGTCCGGAATGGGTGACCCTACCAGTAGCTACGCTACCGTCGGCATAGCTCATCTCAGGAGCACACAAACCCCACCACCACGATAAGGTGGAGACACCATCAGTGGAAATTTCCATACAGTAAAAAAAATAATGTATTCTCTCTCGTACTAAAAGCAAATGATCCAACTCGCATTGCGCACAATAAAGCATGTCAAGCTGTATATATTCTGAATTGCTTCTCTCTTTATATCATCACCAATTTTGACATCAAAGCCAGAAATAAAGGTGTCACTAACAAAACGTCGTACAACCAGCATCACCTCTCTTATAACATTCCACAATACTCTCGAGAAACTTATGTTGCATGTGTCGTTTATGTTCAAAGGATCGCTATATTATTCTTCAAACGTACGTAGGGAAATGGCGTGAAATTTCGAAACACCGAAAACTTTAAATTATCAAGCGATTTAACGGGTTATTGTTTTCTATCCCCAGAGGCGCATAAAATGGAACATCAGAGCGGTGGCCACAAGCATGTATTATACAACATAGCCTTACATACGGAAAGTACAAAGATCTCTTGGCTTCATATCTGTATTTTCAAAAGTTGTGGTTCAGAAGAGGAGGCGGGTACGGTCTTATGTTTTACATGTAAAAGTGGGCAACTTTAAGAAGGCTTCAGAGGGAGGCGACTCCGGGGGATAAAAGGAGGCACGTGGTTTCATCAATCCTCAACTGGAAATGTGTGAGAAGAGGAAAGATAAGCACTAAAAGGTGTAATAAAAATAAAAAGATGCCCAAAAGAAACAGAGTGCGTTAAACATTTTGTATAGATACTGAATTGACGCGTTAATAAAACATGGAAGATACAGTATTTGGCTGTGGCATTTACAGTAGCCGTGAGGGAATGTTAGCCCATTGGATGCACGAAGTTCCTCAAAGGTTAACTCTTCAAAGCGTGGGTGGAAACCCTACGAAATCTCCAAGACAACATTTCAGGTCAAATAACTCTTTGGGTTAAACAAGAAACTTGAGACAACGTGCCTGTTTCCAAAACGTATACTTTACAAATTCGGAACGAGAAAAAAGTAATAAAACGTTGAAATAATAGTATAATAGTACTTAGTTCGATCATATTTAAAGAATTTCTACTAAGCACCTTAATAAATTTAAATCACTGGGTGGCATCTTATCACACGAAGAAGAGAGATTTAAAAGAAAACATAAAAGTTTAATTTTATTAAGACAGCCTCGGTTAGGACACGTTTACAAGGTCGTTTCACAACCAAGTTTATTGTGGGGAGACGAAACTTGGATAATGAAAGAAGAAAAAAAGTAGATTCGAAGCGAGAGGAATACGATACTAAAGAATTGTGTTAGGAAAAAAGAGGGCATATCCAAATAAAAGACATTAGAGATTAATTAAAATTCTATGTGACATAACACAAATAATATAACATGTAAAAACAGAATGAGTGGACGGTTCACGTGTAAAGAATGGAAACCAGTGAATGCACAGAATGTAAACGGATGGGTGGGACACCCTGAAAACGACGTAGATGTGAGAGGAAACAGATGTGCTGAGAACCTTATGTAATGTGGGCCTTGAAAGGAGCGACACTAAGTGAACCTTGCACGTTCCTTTCTTCCACAGGACTCGAAGAATATCGTCACGTACTTGAGGTGTGTGACTATTCGATGGGGTTTGGATTAGATGATTAGATTTACTGCATTTATACACACGACCCGGAACAACAATCAATTACAGCGCCACCGCTAATCTCCACAGTTCACAAATCACCACAGCACCCTCTAAGCCTTTTCCAGCCTGCTGTGTCTTCACAAGCCGTTCCCTGGCAACAGATTTATAACAGTCTCACTGTATGAATGTATAAGGGGTGGGCCTTCTTGGCCCTTGCACCGCGACCACAATGATCTATTGTGCCTATTCTTACTGTAACTACAGAATACATACTCCTCAAATCATACGCTAAGCCTTCTCTTCACAGGCTAACTTTCAAGTCTCAATTATTCTCTTCTTAATCATCGACTGTCGCCTCAAGGGCTCCCTTCATTCTATTCCAGCTGGTCTGTGATTCTCGTTAGGTAGTCTCGGGGAGGATCCAACAGAAAACACCGATTCCATCGTTATAAGCCCAACAATACTTCGATTATTGTTTACGCATTCGTTACCACGGGAACCTGCTTACGGAGTCGTTGCCTAGCAGTGAACGTCTACTCATGCTCCGTTATTCCGGCGTTCGGGCGTCATGTCACATTATCTCAGCCTATACGTAGAAGTTCGTTTAGGCCCTTACGAAAATGATTCCTTAAAATTACCCAAATTAACTGTTAGATAGAAGTGAGTCAGCAGTACCGAGTTGCGCCTGAATTGGTAGGCTGCTGTAGTTTGGTTGCTGGTTCCTCGAAATGAATGAAGCACGTTCGTAAAGTTTCCGATGCAGGGCACCATTCATGAATCACGAAACACGGTCTTATAACACATGTCACCGAACAGGGTGGTCTACAGATGACGGTCCGTACTCGTATTTGGGAGGTGCTCGGTCCGAATCTCGATGGGGACACCGGCTATCCCGACCGAATATAAAGAATATTTTGTGCCTTCCGTTTCCGGAGTTGCTCGGCTTCAGTCGGCAGAGATGCCAGACTCAAGACGAGCTCATTTCTTCATATGTTAAACACATCTTCGGCATACGTTCAAGGTAAAATGTTTTTAAGTTGTAGTTTATGAGTTGAAGAAAAATAGAAATTGATACAGGCGTAATAAAATATTAATTAACTTACCGAACGTTTTAGCTTTCAAACTGCCAGAGTGTTCACATTATTGCAAACACTTACTTTCACTTCCTTAATGAGCCATACATTAGCTATTTATGATGGGCTTAACGTTTATTCTTGCATAAAATACGACACAACTGACGCGTCTACCACTATTGCTTCATGACGAAACGCTGTTCCCTTGACATTGTCCATTGTCTGAATTGCAGATTATGTCCACGCTGATGCACAGTGCGCTTCTGTCTCTGTCTTCAGATAAAGACAAGAAGGGAGGTGCAGGATCTGTTCAGTCGGGCTCGTTAATCAAAGATGGTCTCCGAAACCTTGCCGACATAATCCCTACTCCAGACAATGGACAATGTTCCAGGAACGTCCTTACATTGACGTGTCACAAGCAAATATGTAGAGCTGTATTAATGCCTTAAAGAAGCTGTCTATGTGCTTGAACACCACGCCATGAAGACGTGTGGAAAAGTGGAGGTATAGCTCAACGTATTCTTAATCTCGATAGTAATTCGAGGTGAGTGGTCAGCTTTACGTCCAAGCTGCTTTTTCTTCTGGGGTTACCGTCCTGGTATCCACTGGATAGGAGGCTGTCAGGGTCTACAAAGCCGGTCTGGATGCTATGGAAAAGTAAATGGCTTTTCCTGCTGGGAATTTAACCGTAATTCTTCAGCCATCCAGCCCGTAGCCAAGTTACAACACCGACTAAGCTATTTCGATTTCTACATTACCACTTTTTTGTTCGGATTTGTGTAAGTTTACCACGTTGTGTATGTAGGCTTAAAAACAGAGATACTATGATTTCTCGGACATTCGAGATTCTGAAGACTCTTAAAAGTTTGTGACGATGGTATATGAATCCAATTAATGTGTTTCTGGACGTTATCCATCCGTCCTTTCGCAGATGGCTTATGCTGCCCTTTGTTTATATTGCCTGTCTGGTGTTTGTGCAGGTGTCTGGAAATAGGGACTAGCTCCATCGATTTGGCCCAAACGAGAAGGATCCACCTGAAGACGGAGACAGAATCCAGTCTCCGAAACGTGTGTTTCGATAGAAAATGCCCGGAAACACAATAACTGTTTTAAAATTATATTATGAAAGTATCGGTATAAAGTACAGCATGAGTAGGTTCTATTAAGTGTCCAGCAGGTTTAAGTTATATTTATATATAAAACATAAAGCTATACCTGTAACAGGCCTTGCAGGACCATAGGGTTGTGAGACGTCGAGGCTCTCACATTTTGTAGTCAATCGACTCACAAATGGCGGTGAGGTTGTAGCCTTACGTGCCGGTCGCCCTTTACCGCCCGGAAAATTCCTGGTACTCATTTCTGTTAGAGGCTGAGTCAACCCCAGGGCCAATAGTGTGGCTGGAAGGATTAGGTAAATTTAAAAATCTAATGACCTCTTCGGGAATCGAACTCTCAACCTTCCGGTGTGTAGCATAGTGCCTCATCCAACTACGCTACCGCGTGGGCACGCGGTAGCGTAGTTGGTTGAATTTGTTATAAAAACATCTTTGTTGAAATGNTGACTCACCCGCCGCGTCACTGCTGGTGTGGGGGGGGGCTCGGATTTCGCAACATGTCACAATATTTTGGTTTTATGAAGGCTGGAAGTTCATCTCCATGTTCACAAAATCCGCTATCTAATCTTATCCTGGACTAGATGAATTTGGTTCGCACATTCATGACCTGTTCATCCAAGAGTCATTTTAATTTATCCTATCGTCTGTGCTCAGCATTTTCTTCTTCAGCTTTTCCTGTTACAATTTTCAAGCCCTTCCTACATCCCATGCAGATGTCCATCACGTGATCCGCCCAGCTAATCCTTCTAGTAATTTCCTTTAGAACATTCAGTGTAGAATCTCCTCACCATGTCCTTTCTTCTGGTCTTTGCTGCTTCGGCTTCTAGAACAAAAATATGGTTCTCAGAGAATAATGCCATATTGTCCGGCGAAATTCAACCCTCGTTTCAGAAGAATATATCGTCTCCATCTTCAGGGTCGAAGTGACAGACAAGCAAGAAACCAGCATGAAACAGGCAGCAAGCATTGCTTGGCTTAACCTTCGACCATCAACACAGAGGCGACTGTTCCTCCGAAATATCCATTCACTTTCACCGCAGTATGGTGTTTTGTTCCAAAATATACAAATAAATACTCACAAAAATACATAAGCTTTAAGGGCTCAGTTTTCTAGTCTCGCTCCAAGTTCACTGCTTAATCTCAGAGTCTCCAGTACCCACTAATACGGAACCTCATGACGTGTAGAGACTGAGCCATTTACCTTCCGTGTGCAACATACTTGTTTCACATGTATTGGTATACATGGTGTGCGTCAAGAACAGGGGCGAACGCTAACATCAGTTTCCTTCCCGGACGGACTCGAACCTGTAGATGCATGGCTCTGCGACACGCGAGCCTTTTACACAGTCCGCGTAATCGTCTTCAACACCGATTTATAGAGGAACTGTTCCTGAAAAGGTCAACAGTCTTAAATACCTTCTTACTCCTTTGTATCTTATTATGACACCTGCTTTATCTGGGATCGAAATATTTCTCGCACGAAACGATCAGCCTGCAACATGCTCACGAGCGTGACGGGGAAACTAGTCTTCCTTGAGATGCTAACAGTTGCTCACCTACTAGTGAAATTCTCGTTCTGTTATAGAGCTCAACTCTTCAGTATCATGTTCACAAGAACTTGGCACCGATTCACACCGGATAAGTCCAGTCCACATTCTCTCACACTCTATTTTTAATAGTATCATCTCATGTACTCGAGTCTAGATCGTCCATGTAGGCTCTTTCTTTCTGGGTCCTCCGACAACAATTTGGGTGCATTTCTCACATACCGCCAATATCATCCGTGATTTACTCCCATGGTGACTCTGGTGAAAAATGTAAATTAAGGGTGTCCTCATTATTCAGTTCTCTTTAGCCTTCTGTTACTACCTTCCTCTTAGGTACAAATATTTCTTCCGACACCATGTTCTTGCACACCCTCAATCTCTATTTTCCTTAGAACAAGATACAAATTACCATCCAAGTAGGCCTGTATCCAGTTTATTTCGTTGTATTGATTGCATGTGGTCAAAATATCGACATGTTTCGATCACAGAAGGTCATCTTCAAGGGGTATATCATATCAAATGGAAACGCAAAATAAAATATACAAATTTCTGATAGAAACTTAAATTCCTACACACATAAGCCATACTTATTTTAATTCAGCTGATCTCGGCATATCGTGCTATGTTGCTGTTTCATATTCGTTCTCTTTGGTAGATTCTAAAGGGTTCTGACGATGGCGCATAACACTCAGAATTACTGGATTTTCGGACATTGTCCATCGTCCGGTATTCTAAAAACTAGGAAACAATGTTTCGGAAACTGGATTTCTTTCCTTCCTGAGGTGAGGGGGGACATCTATTCTTTCTAAGAGACCCAACAGGGTAGGTGTTCGCCCCCTCACCTGAAGACGGCAACAGATACAGTTTCCGAAACGCTGTATTCTCTAGTTTTTAGAATATCTCACGATGGACAAAGTCCGAAAACCCAATAGTTCTGAGCGCCATTTTTAGGTTTCGAAAAGAAGTTCTGCACAAATTCGTGCCTTTAAATCGATCAATCGATTAAAGAAAATTACCGACTATTACATAAGCAGGTGGATCAATTAGACGTATGCAGAACCGACAATCTTTATTCACTCTAAATAAATTAAGGTTTATGAGCCTACACTGCAGACAAGAAACACATCAAATGGCTGAAACTGAATGAGAATCAATGCATTTCTTGAATAAATTAATTTCTCCTTCTTACGATATGTGCCTGGTTTGTTTTACATTTGGTAACTTCATTTTAAAAATTTCTCTGCAAGAAGGGAACCAAGTGTCGTACCTGGAGAATTATTTCACAACGGACGTGCGTCATTACATGTCGCCGCACTTATTTGGATCCACGGTAGCTGAGTTCACTTGGCCATACTCAGGAACCGCGTTTATTGCGTCACAGAGCAGAGCTGGTGTAGATTAGAAAGGGGAAATACGTGTACATAGAAGAACATCAGGTCTGATTTAGTGAAGCGTGCTATTGCATGCATGTTGATTAAGCGCGCTGCTTGAAGAAGGCCCTATAGATGCATGACACTTGAAACGTGTGTTGTTATTCTAGTCAAATAATTTGGCTAATTCGGCCCCACAAAAAGGAACCGGATGCGAAAAATACTCTTATACATCATCATGAATTTCTGCTGACGTCAGGAAGAGAGCGGAGTGAACGGGGCTTATATCGTGTTGGCTTTTGTTGCTGGCTTGCATATGTGTGCTACATGTCAGTTCAAATACGAACGAATGTGTAATCTCTATTTGGAAAATAAAACTAAACTAAACTAAACTAAACAAGTTGCCGATAAAAAGACAGCCTTACGAAATGCTACGGTACCGCTACAAAGGCATTCAAAAAACTTCCTTTAAAAAAAACACCGTGTAGTGAAAGAAAGCAATGAAATGGTTGAAGGAAAAATAATACGCTGGAAAGATATTTACAATTTTATAATCCATTCATACAAAAGAAGTTCAAATCTGATATCTGATCAATGTATAATTGGTTGGGACATTATAGCCGAGCTCTGTACTGGAATCAAGGGCATTTCCTGAATAGATGAACACCTGAAGAAAAACAGTAAACCCGACAGCTGTAGGTGTTTGGTTAAGACATGGCTCATGAAGATATTTTATTTGTTAGTTAACGGCGCTGTCAGTCTCAGGATTGTGTGGCGAAGATGATAGGATGATGAATGAATATGGAACGGTTGGCAAATGAGAATTGCAGAAATAAAATATTTTCCTTCATCAAAATTCATACATATAAATATTGTTTTTATTATTTTGTGCTTCCGTGTCTTCTGTCGGGAATACTTTATTTATGTGGTTACATCGCCTACATAAGAAATACAGAACGTTCCAGAAATCGATTCTCCAGGTATCAGGAAAGGATCCGCAAAAAAATAATATTTTTTTTTCTGTTTGTTCGATAGAACCAACCATAATCAGAGAACAGTCTTCTTTTGATATGTAACGCCCTGTTGACGTCCACTGCCTCCAACATCAGGGTTGAAGAGAATGAATTTACTGATAGCTTGATTCTTGTTACTTTTTTGGATTACTCTTCGACCTTGAAGAATGTGACGGTATGCTCCTCCGAAGCGTTGGTGAACTTCTAGCCGACTACACGGCGTCACATCCTAGAAGACAATAACTCATCATTGTCATTGTTGTGAGAACCTCAGGTCCAGCTAAATCATCATCTCTCATCACTAGGGCTAATAAGAAGGATTAGCTTCATACTATTTCAAGGATCCCGCAGAATGTGTTTAGTTACAGGGACTAACTTTGTACGTAGGAGGTATAATTTCCTTGTATCTAAAGATGGGGACAGAGACGGGCTCTGAAACGTGGTATATGTTCTCTATTCACACAATGGACCGTGCTGTAAGGTGCAAGAAAATGTCCTAAGGCCGCGCCATAGCTCAAGTGGTTAGTCGCTAGCTTCCCACAGCGGCGGCCTGGGTTCGAGCCCGGGTCTAGTCAAGTGGGATTTCTGGTGGAAAAAGTGGCTCTGGGGCGGGCTTTCTCCGAGTGCTTCGGTTTCCCCTGCCAATCTTCATTCCAACAAATTCTCCATCATCATAATCAACCGGGGCAGGCTACAATAGGCCAATCAGTGGCCGCCGTGGCGAGTGGACCCAGTTGGACTCCACTGCCCCACTAAACAAAAAAAAAGTGCCCTATCATGGCTTCAATTCGAGAGATTAAGGTCTATAATCCTATTCATAGACCAGATATCCTGACTGATCTTTATGGATTTTCTTCAGTCGCTCCGAGCAAACGCTGGAATGTACCTTCACATTCTTTTCTAATCCTTCCCAATTAATCGTCTAAGATTAACCTCACATTCACACAGACTGCTTGATCTTTCAGAGCGGGTAATAAACAAAGAATCATATAAGAGCAACGATCCTGAGTGCCGCTGAGCTTGACTGCACCTTACGAGAAACTCACCCATCAGTGACATGCTAAACAGTTTCCCTGAAATTTTGAGGAGTATGCGATTTTTATTTCTTTTCTGAACGAAATTTGCCGTAAAATTTGGATAAACTGCAGCCTTGCACTTTTCTTTTAAAGATTACACTCATTGTCATCATTAATAATCATGATCAGAAATACGAGTAACATTTGATGAAGCTGATAGTGTAGAAGAATATAAAATAATATACAGAAAAATTGGGCAAGGAAAATCTATAAGAAAAACATAAAAGAACAGAAAAAGAATGGAAACTGTTAAAAGACGAGTGAGGCCCAAGACATGGAGAGAAGGAAAATCAAAAGTCTTTTTTTATTTCAGTGAACAGGGATAGAAATTTGCCTCTTATATCACTCGTTCATTTTCACATGTTCCAGTCTGTTTCAGGTTTCCTTTTCTCTTCTGTTTATTTATTTCTTTTCCGTTTTGCTGAATGTTGTTTTATATTTCACAATCAACTTTAGCACGACATATTCACTTCTTATCCTGCTGCTGCTGCTGCTGCTACTCAGAATATATTTTTTATTATTATTATCATTATTATTATTATTTTCCCGTAATTTGTCTTTGACTTTACGTTGTGCTTGTCCATAGTATAATTACTTGTATCTACCCTGTGCTCTGTCTGTAATTGACCTTGCCGCTGTTGACTCGGCACATAAATAATAAAAAATTGAATTGAATTGAATTGAATTGAATTATTATTATTATTATGATTGTGTATTTCTATGTACCCGTGCCAACTTTGTAATTGTTCTCTGTGCTGTTAAGTTTGCACGTACATAAACACGAATTGAATTGAATAGGGGGGCACGCGGT
>NW_019728508.1:359653-394664 GCF_002891405.2 Cryptotermes secundus | reverse complement strand
AAAAAAATAAAACTGAATTGAACCGAAACAGTATTATCGTTGTGTTCGTCATCACTACCACCTATATACATGTACTTTCCCTCCTCCCCGACATGGTGACTGTGTGACTCGCTGTAGATCACGAACAGTCGCCGATATGTTCGCAACTAATGTTTATTCAATCCAACATAAATGATACATGTCTTTTAAGTTTATGTGATACATTATGTTGTACCATATNAAAGTCCTTGGGCCACTCTCCACTTTCATATATGGTGTTCATTATATTCGTATATATAGACTTAAATGTTTCACTCAGTATGAACTACATACCGGCAGATGTGCAGCCGTGACGTCACCTCTGTTTATATGCTTCATTCGGAGCAGGTTTGAGCTGTGATATATTAATTTAAGAAATTCCTGTATAGACGCCATGTCACGTGGGTCAACGAACTTGACAATAAACGACGGATTTGACACATCAAACACCTGTTTTCTTTCTCTTCTTGGCGACGTTTAGTACTAGGCAGTGAATTGTTCGTATCAAGTTCTCCAAACAAACAGATATATCATTCACTGTATTCCTCTTTCCCCGAAACGTCGAATATAAATTGCACTGATTTTTTTTGTTGAGTAAAATGAAACTGAATATTTCGAAACTGAACTCCGCCCATTGGAGGCTCTTCTTCAAATTAAAATGTGTTAAAAAGGGTTCCTTCGCAAGTTAAACCAATGACCAACACAGAGTTCTAAATTGTAAAAAATATTTTGCCTTAAAATGTCTACAACATTTATAGTTATATTTTAGTCCAGTGCCAGGAGCCGGAATAGCGCAGTCGGTATAGCGACTGACTACGGGTTGGACGACCGAGGTGTCGGAATTCGAGTCCCTGTAGGGTCAACAATTTCCTGTTCTCCACATCGTCCACACGGGCTCTGGGGCCCACCTAATCTCTTATACGATTGGTATCAGGATGCTCGTTCCCCGGGGGTAAAGCGACGGGGGCGTGAAGCTGAACACTCACCTCCCAATAGTGTCGAGTTGAAGAATATGAGGATCTATATATCCACTCCCCCATACACCTTCATGGCGTAGTGCTTAATTAGTTAAGTACAGGGGATAGCTTTACGTTTTACATTTACATTTTAAGACTGACAGACTTGCTCACTAAACGCACAGCACACACATTACCAGAAACTTAACAAAAACAACAGTTTTAGTGATTCTGACTGTATCTGAAATATTATTAAATATCTACGATAATGTTACTATAATAATATTATTAACAATTCAGTTCAGTTCGACTCTTATTTATTTGCATTCTAACATAACAGCCCAAAGGCAAATTACAAAGTTAGCACGAGTAAAGAAAAGAAACAAAACACAAAACAAGGCAATTTATATGATTTGAAAAATGAAAATGAAAAACTAGAAAGTGAAATATATACGTTAGCAATGAATACAATTAGTATTTTAATGAATGGAAGCACCATAGGGTAAAAGTAAGTTTGTCCCCTTAATTAATTAATTAAGCACGTTGCCATCAAGACATGTGGGGGGAGTGTAGGTATATCTCCACCATTCTTGACCTCTGCACTAGATGGAGGTGAGTGATCAGCTTCACGTCCCAATCGCTTTACCTCGGGGAACGGGCCCCCGGTAACCATTCGTAGATGAACCATGGCTGTTATAAAATATGAGAGCGAGAAATCATTCAAGATTTAATTATATCAGTATATAAGCTTTTTAATTCAATCCAATTATCTAGTTATTTACATGCTTACACAACATCGTAAAGGCCAATTATATAATAAGCACTAGCAGAGAAGGAATGTAACACAAACACTCAGAATATTCAGTGAAAAGAAATAATAAATTCTATATTGTTTGTAACAGAAGCACCTTTATAACACTTCAGTAGAAAAATGTGTGTAAAAGCTTTGTCTTCCATCTACCTCGTGTTCAGAATTTATAAAACATTAAACACACGTATAGATGTGTATGTGTCATGCCCAAATAAGGAATTTGGCAATGCAGGTGCGTTCTCGTGGAGCGCCTGTAAGTGATTTCCTGTGTTCTACCTCGTCAGAGGCTACAAGGTTGATATCCTCAGAGAGGCCTGCCTCCTGCCATTGGCTAGCCCATAGCAGCACCGGACGCGCGTGACGTAGCTGAATGTACATGCAACAGCGTCACAACTTCTTGTTCTTACAGTTCCTTGTTGCTATTTTAACACGCTATTTCACACGCCCCTTTATCCCTATCTAAATTACATTTCTTTGTAACGGCAGTAGTGCTAAAGGGGCAAATTAAACACTTTTACTTGCCTTTCAACTCATGAATGAATCTACTGCTACTCTCAAAGTCAGATTTTTTATCTAATTATAACATGTGAACTGATAATTCTTGTTTTTTGACTCACTACACGGTAAGTGTGTGGCTGCTGGCGATTTTATCCTGGAAAGAATAAATAAATACACGTTTGATACGGAGTTTTAATGGGTGATTTTGAAAAACGTTCACGTGAATGACAAGGAACTCCGTGGCCTGTAGTCCGCAAGCGAACTATACCGACCGAGCGACCACCGCTTGTCGGCGAAGTTCCCCACGGCCGTTAATCTCGGTTTTCTAGACCGGGGCGGCTATTTCCTCGAAACAGCTCCTCAATTATCATCACGAGGCTGAGTGGACTCCGTTCCAGACCCACGACTCCTCAGAAAATCTGGTAGCGCTGGAAATCGAACTCGGGACCTCTGTAGCCCGGAACTCTTGAACACTAAACCACAGAGGTGGTCGAATGACGAGTAAAGAGATCGGAAAAATACATATTTACGACAGATCTGAAGGAAGTAAGATATAAAGAAGACGTTTCGTACGAACGTACTAACTCCGTTTTCAGGGTTGCAGATCAAATCCAACGAGCAAACAATAAGCAAAGTCCGCTGTGAGCAATCTTTGACTCTGAAAATGGAAGCATTACGTTCCTCCAACAAGTCGATAAAATTCTACCAGAATTCACGGTGTCATATCCCAGATGGTAGTGTTCTTTATAGACACCGTCGTGAGATGTAAAACACGCACAATTTCACTAAACCAGAAGAGAGTTAACCAACCTGCTGGATCTGTTACCAGAGAACAGGCTGGCTCTTCCTTTGCATAGAGATCTGTTTCCGGACCGATAGTAGTTTTAAGGCCAAACAAAACTTACTCTGTAGGATTTGAGGTTCTCACAGCCATGGTTATGAAGAGTCCTATGATCTGGGATATAATACCATGTATTCCATTCAAAGTCAACCGACGTTTCGGAGGACAATTTCGCCGCCAGCTTAATGAACCAACAGAACTTCCTCGTTACCTAATTGAGACTGATTTCTTGCTTTCCTTGTACTTCAACCGTGAAGATGGAGGCAAAATGTTGTTCCGAAACGTCGGTTTACTTTCAGCGGACTACACGACGTTATATCCCAGAAGAAAGAGCTCTTCAGAAGTTACTCTGATCCCGATAAGTCAGAATGAGTACCTAGGTGTGATATCGGTTATTCTGTTATTTTGCAACGATGTAGCATCAGTTACGTTTGTTAAGAAGTAGAGTGAAGTAATTTATGCATTGTGGAGGAAGTGGAAGTGGCCTATTTTGGAGTTATTATCTCTACAGTTGCTTGGACGAACTCAGAAAAACCTCTAAAACTCTCAATCAGGTTTGGTGGTTCTTTGTTGAGTTTCGAACCTTCAAACGTATACTGAGAGTGCGAATTAGATGTACCGCTGCGCAGTCGCATGTCCAGGGGTGTGTGGCTCACAAGCACGTATCAAGCAGGGACGGTGACATAAGAACGTGGTTAATCGGTACAGTAATATTCACAGCATATCCAAAGTACTGGGACAAAATCTCGTCTCTGCTGCCACTTTGTCCGCTACATACCGTCCTTGTACTGAACCCAGTCCTCTGTAATGACATCCCGGTGTCCGGTAGCTTTAGATATGATACGGTCATGATACCATAGCAATGTCCCGTAACTGGTATACGAACCGGGGGGCGCTGAATGACCTCTAAGCCTAATAGGTAATAAAAATGCAAATGAATACTGCACTTTGGAGTACATACGTGTTATTCTTCCAAACAGACATCTACGCTGATGTTCATCTGTCATGGACATAGAAAAACTAACTCAATTCATGGAGTTGAGCCCTTCTTCAGAAGCCTCCAGTTGCGCAGCTACTCAAGAAATTCCAAACATTTTATGGAGTCCGAAAGTTCATCACCGTGTTCACAAGAGCCCCCCACTGGTCCATACCTGAGCTATATCAATTCAGCCCATACCACCTCATCCTATATCTCTAAGATCCATTTTAATATTT
Organism: Cryptotermes secundus; assembly: GCF_002891405.2. Taxonomy (NCBI): domain Eukaryota; kingdom Metazoa; phylum Arthropoda; class Insecta; order Blattodea; family Kalotermitidae; genus Cryptotermes; species Cryptotermes secundus. The sequence goes on along the minus strand of NW_019728508.1, from coordinate 390,325 downwards.
TCCATCCACCCACACCTTGGTCTTCCAAGTGGTCTCCTTCCTCCTGGCTTTCCCACCAATATCCTATATGCATTCCTCCTCTCCTCCATTCTTGCTACATGCACTGCCCATCTCATCCTCCTTGACTTAATCATTCTAATTATACTTGGAGAAGAGTACAAGTTTTGAAGCTCCTCATTATGCAGTTTTCTCCAACCTCCTATCACTTCATCTCTCTGCGGTCCAAATATTCTCCTCAACACCCTGTTCTCAAACACCCTCAATCTATGTTCTTCTCTTAATATCCGAGACCAAGTTTCACGCCCATACAGAACCACAGGCAAAATCATAGTTTTGTATATTCTAATTTTTATGTTTCTAGACAGCAGACGAGAAGACAAAAGGTTCATCATTGAATGATGGCAAGCATTAGCCGAATTCAGTCTCCTTATAATTTTCTCCAGTATTTTACAAATGAAAAAAAAATCTGATCAATGGTTGGTCTGTTATGTCGAAACCCACACTGATGATCCCCAATTCTTTCATCTATGTATGGACAATACATGGTAAATTTCAGATTCAAAATGTGTCACCAGATCTGAGCCAGAATGAAGAGTCTCTATGTCTGATATCCTTCTGTAGAAGTCTTGCAGTAACAACTGAAACTGAACACAATCCTTTCCACTCTGTGGCCAGACATTTGATTAATACTTATCGGGATACAGAGGGGGGGGGGGCTCTTTCCCCGGACTTAAAGCTACAAGGGCGAGAAGCTTAATTTACTTTAATACGCTTTCTTTTAAGAACGTAGAAATTTATGAAAGTATGGGAAAAGTAATTACTTCGGATGTTTTAATGAGTAGTTTCTGTTTTCAGAAATAAAGTGACCAAATACCAATAATTCCAATGCAATTCGTATTTAGTGCAAATTTGACAGCACAAATGCCAATTAAAAAGTTAGCACGAGTACGTAGAAATATACAAAAATAATTAAAGAACAAAATACAAAATATGACAGCCTATATATTGGCAATAAATTAATAATAATTCCAAAAGAAATTAAATTTAGCGTTAGCAGGCGAGAAAAATAAAATGAGTTATAATAATAACAATAACAATTCAATTTTTCTAATTGTTTATCATTGTATTTGGCCCTAGGTGCTAGAATATCGCAAAGTTCCGAGTCATCTATTACATGTTGTGTATAAAGTGAGGTTCTCCAGGACATCCCTGATGATGAGAGCTGAGGTAGCCTCCGAAACGTTGGAAGATGACGTAACAATAATGCAGCTGATCATATCATTGCATTTAATTACAAAGCAGAACTTCAACACTCATACACCGCACGAATTAAATTTTCCTTTATACAGGTGTTTTGTGTATGTACCAGCACACAGAGGATTCATTGATTATCTATTACTGAGTACTGTAGAAACTGAATTGGATTAGGCAGCAGTATTTAAATAAATGGTGTCATCATCTTGGTTCGGTTATCACAGCCTCGTTTGTGAAACAGGGTTAATTAGGAAGAAAGCAGTCTTCTGGGATGTGGCACCGTGTAGATGTGGTGTTAACGATGTTCCCGAAACGTCGGTTAACACCACTTCTACACGGTGCCACATCCCAGAAGGCTGCTTTCTTCATAGTCACCGCCGTGAAAACCTCAAATCTTACAGGGTTAATTAGGTTTTAAGTCACGCCCTGTCCGTTCTGACCCGGACTGAACAGTTACGGTACGAGCCCAGATGTCCGGGCCGGATGTCAGAGATGCTTAGTGTTTTCTGTTAAATGCTGAAGCGGAAACCCCGTTGTCGGGGAACCGAGAAATGTGCTTGGGTTGGCACGGTGCCTGTAGATAGGCGGGCGTTGTGTTACCGCTCCTGTTGCTTGCTTATTCTTGCAGCTACTGCTCCTTATTGTCTGCACTTCGCTGCTGACTTTTGTTCACTTATTTCTTTTCTGTCTCTCTCTATTCTTTTTCCATTTATTGCGTTATTACTCCTACATATCTTCTGAATTAGCATTCCGCGGTTATACCAACATTTTCGCATATAGTCACATACATTACATGTCTGGTACATCGCCTTTAGTGTAAGAGTGTGATACAATACAAACACGCTTGCTAATATTGCTTCCACAACTATCAGTTCAAGGCTGCTGAATATTTCTGAAAATGAACCAAATTTAAAACTATGTAAGATTTTAGGCTTTCACGGCGGTGACTATGAAGAAAGCAGTCTTCTGGGATTTGGCACCATGTATATGTGGTGTTAACCGACGTTTCGGAGGAACGTATCGCCTCCATCTTCAGGGTAGAAGAAAAAATATAAGAAATCTGCAAGCGAAGAGACCGTGAGAACCGGTAAAAGCAGACTGTTCAAATTTAAAACTTTTGACCCTTTATAGAACAAAGTATTAAATCATTTATAGAGCAGTTTCCTTGTATATATCTGCTTCCTTTAGGGAAATTTGCCCTAGAAAAGCAGCCTGATGTGAAATACTAAATTTAAAACTTCATTTATAGCCATTAATGAAATTTTAACCTTTATGTAGGTCGGTGCATGCTTATATTATGTATATGTATATACACGCACACATCTCACTTAAGGCAGTGTTTGCAAGTACATATGAAGGATTTCTTTTTCTGTGGCGCTACAGCCCCAATTTGGGCCTAGGCCTACCTCCATGAAACTCTCCGTTTCACTTCGGTTTACTAGATCTCACACATTCAGTAGGACTCCTTGGGCGAGTGATCAGCTCGTCGCAAGGCCTCTACCTGTAGACAAACACAGAAAAACGCACACAAACATCCATGCCCTGAGTGGGATTCGAACCCACGATCCCGGCTTCCGAGCGAGTGAAGACAGTGCATGCCTTAGACCGCTCGGCTACCGTGACCGGCACATATGAAGGATAGTGAAACGATAGTGTAACAGGACGTTAAAATATAACATAGTAAAACGAATTTCATTCATAATGAAATTAAGATGAGATTAAATGCGACTAAGATTTAATTTTGACCATAACACCACAATCTAAATTGTACAAATTCTGTTCAAAATATTTTATCACCCAATTTCCACCCAAGAAAAGTGAGACTAAAATATAGGGAAAGTGCACAGCCTAATAAATTTTCTTCGCATGGATTATCTTATTACAAAAATTTCGTATATCCATCTTGCTAGTGAGCTGTTTTTATTTTGGCCTGGGAACGTGTAACTTCTGTTGTTTAAAAATAAGCATATGTACTATGCTTTGTAATTTGTAAGTGAAAGTAAAAAGTAAAGCTATCCCTGTACCAGGCCGTGAAGACCCATAGAGTTGTGAGACGTTGAGGGTCCCACATTATCTGGATAATCGGCTCACAGATGGCGATAAGGTGACCATTACTTCTTCGATTTAGCGTGCTATTAGGTCAGAATTGTAGCTTTAAAGACTGAGAATCCAGATTATATATTTTATCAAATATTTGCACGTCCAACGCCAAGTAACAGCGCTTTGATTGGGACCATGTCGAATCCAAACATGGGGCGCAGACCCAGGGACAATGGATTAACAGTTCTCTCCTGTAATACCAAGGTTATCATTTATGGCCTGGTTGAAGAGATGTTATTGTAATTAGTTTAAACCGTCCTTCATACAAATTACTTGAACTAATTTTTATAATTAATTTAATTATATGAAAAATTAACTACAGGTAACAGGTCTATGGCCATAATTTACATTTTAGGTATTAAGAATTCAAATTGACACGCAGTTAGTTAGTCCTCTGGGGCAAAACAATGAAGGTCAAGGAATCTGAGTTACTGATAATTACGTCAAACGATGCGTATAGTCACCACAGTTTTTTCAAGGATTAATATTACATCGACCTAATGATTTTGGAAGACTTCTCAGGAATTCATCGCCTTCCACTGACGTTTCCGGCAGGTTTCAGTTGCTCTTTTTTTTTTTCTTCTCCCCCCCCCTCCCTTGGCACTACAGCCCCAGTGGGCCTAGCCCTACCTCCATGAACTCCGTTCACTTCGGTTTCTCTAGCTCTTACACATTCGGTAGGACTCCTTGGGCGAGTAATCAGCTCGTCGCAAGGCCTCTACCTGTAGACAAACACAGAAAAACACACACAAACACCCATGCCCTGAGTGGGATTCGAATCCACGATCCCGGCTTCCGAGCGAGCGAAGACAGTCCATGCCTTAGACCGCTCGGCTACCGTGACCGGCTCAGTTGCTGTTTACTTTCCCATAAATTCTCCTAACGTATCTGTGTCTACCCTTTATTTACTCTATTTCCTGTTTCTTCCCTCATGAGGTCGGTCTCCTTACCTAGTCCCCCCAGTGGCCGCTTATTCGACAACTTTGTCTTTGAGGCTCTCAAAAGAATCCTATTGTCCCTCCTGCATGTCATGTACCATTACTATTGTTCCGTTCCTTTGCCCGATTTGTTTTGTAGGGCTCCTACTTGCAGAGCTCGCGTCAAGTTCTGCTTTCGGTGTTACCTCTTTCTACCCATTTCTTAACACACCATAAAACTTCTGAGACTTGTAATCTGGTCTCATCTCCTACTTGATGTCCAGTACCTGCGCCATATGCCAGAACAGGCAGGTCAGCATAATTTCTGTCACAAGATAATATGCAATTTATTTACGGCTATAAATTAGTTCTGTTTCCAGTAATAACTTCAGAATTGTGAAACTGCATTAAATGATACGAGGAACTAAAAACTTTCGGGCGTTTCGATCACTTTGAATGACGTCTTCCGCACAGTCTTAACGCTTTCTTAATGTAGCATATCCACGCGAATATAGCAGCAGTAAACTACTGTCTGTATCCAAACAAGTAAGATAAGTTAAAAAGTGAAGTTGTCCCTTCCCTTAACTAATTAAGAACCATGGCTTGTTGACTAATGGAGGACTGGGGATTCTAGCTCCAACATTCTTGATCACGACACTGGATGGAGTTTAGAATTTTCACATTTAACATGAGAGAATATTTAAATACTTCTTCAGTTTCTGTATTATATTAGAGGCTTATAGAGCAAGACACACATAACCCCGTGGCCTGTAGTCCTCAAGCGAACTATATCAACCGAGCGACCGCCGCTTGTCAGCGAAGTTAGTGCCAAACTTTGCGGATAGAGGGTGTCACCTGGTCAGCGCAACGAGTCCCCACGGCCGTTAATCTCGGTTTTCTAAACCGGAGCTACTATTTCCTTGAAATAGCTCCTCAATTATCCTCACGAGGCTGAGTGGTCCCCGTTCCAGACCCACTACTTCTCATAAAATCTGGTAGCGCCGGGAATCGAACCCGGGACCTCTTGGTCTGTAGCCAGGAACTCTGACCACTAGACCGCAGAGGCGATCGGAAGACACATATAGGACAAGCTAAACAGTTAATACAACATTATATCTATAATTAATAAACGAGGAAAAGAGGATACTGCATAACAGAAATGGTCATAATTTACACAGTGCATCTGAAACTGATGGATAAGTCAAAATAAGAAAGTTACAAAGAGGTTACACGTTGCATCGTGTTTAATAGCGATTTTTCTATTAGCTGTTTTGTCCCCTCGATTTGTACACTAGAGATTTGCCATTTAATTGGTCCATGGTTGACTGCAGGTTAATGACGATGTAAGTACGTCATGTGTAGCGTAGTTGGCAGGCGGCGGGGTTTCATTCAGCACGTCGAGCTCGTGGCCAATGCCAGATTTATTTATACGCTGAAGTATCGGTAAGTGAAACGGACAGACCCTACAGCCTCTCAAGAACTGAGTACGTTTACTTTTCTTTTGCTGGATCGTTTTACGGTACCACCAGCTTGCCCAGCGCGATTAGAAATCTGTTAGCTTACTTACGCCGTGCAGTTTCAATTTTATAGACCTCAATAGCTTGGAGTTTGCAAATTTTGATAAATCCAAGAAATTCTGAAAAGAATAATCGCATACTTTCCAGTCCAGTAAATTCCTGCTGACCGTTACAAGTCCAGTCGTTCTTGGTTTCGGAACTCTTTGGGACCTATGACCATATTTGTGTTCTTTCCAGACTTTTATGTGGTTTGAAATGGGGCCTCCTCTTCGAAGAGAGGTGGAGTCTGACTACTTCTGGTCACTTCCCCTCTACTGGGAAGCGACTGCTGGCTCTCACTCACTCGCAACTCAGTCCAGGCAAGTCAAATTGTCAAAATCCGAATCAAACTTATGTTACGACAGACGGTCAGTCCGCCAGTCCGTCTTGCTGTCAAACACCTACCTGGGCCCCAAGACCAAATTTTTTATTATTGTCAGACAATTGCGGGTTTGTTGGTGTGGGACGCCCTCTCTAAGGAGAGCATGGGTCTGTCGTATACAATTGCTGCTAGCCTTCGCCAGCGCAGTCATTCTCGGGTCCGAATCAAACGGGACTCTTGACCATATTTTACTGTCTCAGATTTGAGACTCCCCAACCTGGAGGGCCAGATTCCTGTATATCTATCCCCCAGGAACAGGGTGGCCCAGTTATACCCCCAGGCACTGGGTCCTTTACTGCATTCTGAGGATATGATACGACACGGCCAGCACAGAAAACACCGCATCCACCAATTCTATTGTTGCTTATGTATTCGTTACCGCGGGAACGTGTTTACCGAGCGGTTGCCTAGCAACGTTAGTGAGGGGGACAGACAGCAAGGTGATGTCACAAGCCTCGTTTTATTTTTTGAAAATAAGAGAAGTAAACTAAAAATGTAATTAGAGTGTGAGTGACGAGGCTAGGCCGGCGGCAGAGAAAAAAAAAAGAAAGGTAAGAAGGAGAACTTTGCCGGTCACGGTAGCCCAGCGGTCTAAGGCATGCACTGTCTTCGCTCGCTTGGAAACCGGGATCGTGGGTTCGAATCCCACTCAGGGCATGTATGTTTAGGTTGTGTGTGTGCGTTTTTCTTTGTGTACAGGTAGAGGCCTTGCGACGAGCTGATCACCCGCCCAAGGAGTCCTACCGAATGTGTAAGATCTAGAAAAACCGAAGTGAACGGAGAAGTTCATGGAGGTAGGCCTAGGCCCACTGGGGCTGTAGTGCCAGGGGAAAAAAAAGAAGGATAAGAAGTAAGAAAAGAGCAGGAAGAAGATGAGGTGGAGGAAGAGAGAAAGATGATGATGATAGTGACGTAAGTCGGATCTGGTTCTTAGGCATTTGTCGCTTATCTGAACAAATGACATGACTATAAAACAGAAGGCAGTGGTTGCTGGAAGCGTCAGCTACTTCCCAACTGTAGTAAAGACGGACTTCCCCTGTGAAGCGCAGACTAAAATGGCACGCGTAATGAGACAGACCTTACATGGCTACTCAATATGAATCACGTATATAGGAAGGGGAAGGCCAGGTGGTCAATCTATGTCCGAACCGACAGCACTGCCCTCGTGACGGTGTACGGAACGAACTGGTAACGAAAAGTTAATGGCTGGATGCTGTACGAATCAAGACTGGCAAATGAAATTAAATTCATCTTAATTTTCATTAATAACAATGTAAGACTAACAGATTATTGACAGACAATAATATGCTTGTATACGTTATCTCAGTGTTCAGCGTTAAAAAAATAACAGACTAGGAAATTGAAGACGGAAGAATTCAGAATGGTGTAAGGGTACATAATGGCTGATCACAAACTCACTGGTAAGAAATTGGAACAACAGATGTGTAAGCCTATACAACAACAAAGGAAATATCAAGAAGACGACCAGGTCATTTGTAAAGAATGCCTCAAACCCGAAATTCGAAGCTCCTGTAGTGAGAGAAGCCGAGATAGGCCACTCGTTACAGTAAGTAGGTACAGCAATGATAAACAGGGCATTACTTCACCAAGGCTGTATTTGTCTCCTAAGAAGACTTAGGATATTCGATATGTCTCATAACAAGCTAGAAACCAGCTTCACTGATTTTCATGAAACTTGACATGAACATAAGTCACACGTTTTAATTTCACATCACTAAGGAGGGGGCACGCGGTAGCGTAGTTGGTTGAGGCACTATGCTACAAGCCGGAAGGTCGCGGGATCGAATCCCGAAGAAGTGGATTCTTTTCAATTTACCTAATCCTTCCAGCCGCACTATGGCCCTCGGGTCGACTCCGCCTCTAACAGAAATGAGTACCAGGAATATTCTTGGAATGTTCTTGGGGGTAAAGGACGGTCGGCGCGTAAGGCTGACAACCTTACCGCCGTCTATGAGCCGATTGTCTAGAAAATGCGGGAACCTCAACATCTCACAACTCTATGGGCCCCCACGGCCTGTTACAGGGATACCTTTTCTTACTTACTTTACATTCTATCACTAATAAGGCCAATTTCACGGCCTGGCAAATTCCTGAGATGGAAGCAGCTTTTGCGTAGAAATTCACAATTTTGCGGCAATGGATCTTCAACAAATAATCAGCTTTTTAAGGTCATTTTTTGTGGGTTATAGCCTGAAAGAGTAACTTGCTGGCCTTGCGAATTCTTTATTTAACTCTGTGTTTGCTGGCAACAACTAATGGGCCGCTAAAAATAGTCGTTTGACTTTTGTATGAGAGTAGATCATAAACTTATTTATACATTTAATATCAAATTGTGTGTGTGTGTGTGTGTGTGTGTGTGTGTGTGTGTGCAAGTTAAGAGTTACAAATATGGCGATAGTGCAGATCTTTGATGTTGTATCAGTTAAGTTTCAACTCAGTTGGAATGTGCACTACTGGGAAATACACATGGTTAAGTATACTGAATTATATAATTAGATTCTAAAGGGTTCTGACGATGGCGTGTAACACTCAAGATTACTGGGTTTTTGGACTTCGTCCATTATTTGTCATTCTAAAGAAGAAACAGACCCAGTTTTTGAAACGTTGTGTTCTTTTGTGTTTTTTTAGAATACGAGACAATGGACAAAGTCCAAAAACCCAGTAACCCTGAGTATATAAATGCTTCTTTTTTATTGCTAGTGGGGTGGGACTACGTCCCTTGTACTGCGCCCACTTCTGGCCTATTGTACCAGCCCGAGATGATAGGTGAGGCTGATTGTGTAGCAATTGGTGGAATGAAGATTGGCAGGGGAAACCGAAGTACTCGGAGAAAACCTGCCCCAGGACCACTTTGTCCACCACAAATCCCACTTGAACAGAGCCGGGATCAGTTTATACTTATCTGTAGCATTTACCATGTACTCTTAACAATGAGACACTTTAAGAAAACTCTATGCCTCCATGTTCTGTCCGGAATTGAAGACTGTTCGCGAAATATCGGGTATCCTTTGAATTTCACTGAAGAACTATTAACTTTAATATTAACAACTGAAGTCAGTACCTTTCATTTGAGTCTCCTAAGAATCATAATTTTCTTGTTTTAGACAACTCATATCAGGAATAATACAATCTTATGGAATTTGACGCCTTATAATCTGGTAATTAATTAATTCGCTTAGTGGGGCGTGGAGTTCAGCTGGGTCCACTCGGCACGGCGGCCACTGATTGGTCTATTGTACCTGCCCCGGGTGATTATGATGATGGAGAATTTGGTGGAATTAAGATTGGCAGGGGAAAACGAAGTACTCAGAGAAAACCCGCCCCAGCGTCATTTTGTCCACCACAAATCCCACTTGACCAGACCCGGGATCGAACCCGGGCCGCCGCGGTGGGAAGCCAGCGACTACCCGCTTGAGCTATGGCGCGGACTAAGATCTGGCAATAGTCATCCGGTATCAATTGACCCTGAAGATGGAGGTAGTATATTCCGCTGAAATCAAATTGCATCATTCATATATCAGAAAATAGTACCTTTCATAATCACCACTGTGAGTCCCCAAAACTCACACACCATGTCATAATTTTGTAACCTTCACTAAAGAAAATTAATGAAATGGTTTGTAAGATTTGAGGCTTTCACGGCGGTGACTATGAAGAAAGCAGTCTTCTGGGATTTGGCGCCGTGTATATGTGGTGTTAACCGACGTTTCGGAGGAACATATCGCCTCCATCTTCAGGGTAGAAGGAAAAATATAAGAAATCTGCAAGCGAAGAGACCGTGAGAACCGGTAAGAGCAGACTGCTTTTACGTTCCTCCGAAACGTCGGTTAACACCACATATACACGGCGCCAAATCCCAGAAGACTGCTTTCTTAATGAAATGGTTGTTCTTATGAAGTCACATTAATGTGAAATTCGTAGAACTTCATGGTGCTTAAGTCGCCAGATACGTGTACTTCACGTAAAACAAAGAACGGAAAGCGTCTATGTTAATGATCCTTTCTTCATATCTTCGTTCTACGGAAAGAATTATTAACCTTTCTGCACCATGTTTTAAGATAGCGAAGTACATGTTCTCCCGACCTACGCATTCTGAATTTCTACGAATTTCAAGTTAACTCGACTTCATATGAATAACCATTTCAGTACTTTTTTTTTTTTTAGAGAAAAAAATAGTGACGTGCTTTGTAAGAGTTATTTCTCCATCTTAAAACACAGCACAGAAAGGATTAATAATGTACACAGGGAAACCGTACGTAACTGAACTGTAGGAACAGCGAAATTGCTCATTCAAGAGCGAACATGGCGCAGACTCCGAGACAGCCGCCACACAACACGTGATACCAAAGAGATTAGAATGGTTCGGTTCTGTGACTGAGATTTGGGGAATGCGACCACTGCAGTTTTAAAACACTGGCCGTAAAAGTTAAACAAGAAATTCCTGCAAACATTACTGCACTCACTCATGTTTGTATGCCTGTCTTGAGCGCAGGTCAGAACAGGATATCATAAAACTGTTATTTCCCTGCTCAGAGTGCAAGCGGTCTTGTGTTATGCCCAGCAATACTAGAACTTGCAATAAAAGGTTGTGTTTTTTTAAACATTTTGTAACAACCACCAATGAAGAATAAGAAGAAGAAGACGAGACGACAACGATGAAAACCACAGTGTGCCCTTGATGTGCTACGTAATCAACAATAAATGTTAAGCCAAGCCGTCCATATTGGTCATGCCTTACTTATAAAAATAAAAATAAAATGAAGTGAAAATACTTTACGGAAAACAGCAATTACTGTACATACACGCGAATTTATCGTCGATGTAAAACGGTATTTATGGTTTTCCATGAAGTTTTAAGTATCACAGTCTATTGGATAGTGGTGCTTTTATGCTCCATATATATGTAAAGTAATTAAAAATGTTACCGAAGACATTATTATGATTTCTATATTCCATATCCCATATGTACAGCGAATACAATACGTAATTTCAAATTCTTCGCCGTTAAAAAAATTAACTGCCATATTTATAGCAGTTACTGGAAAATCATCCGTTACAATATGAAATACTTTAATATGAGCCTGGCGGCCATGTTCTTTTTCATATTTTATGACCTATATCTTAACAATACATTTACTCCAATCTTCGGAACAGAGAGATGAGCCGATAAAGAACGAAACTTCTTGCAATTCTGCGTATAGTATCCAAATGTAATTTTATTCAACCATTTCAGATATTCGTTTCTATCTCGTCTTCTCCATACGACCCATGGTGGCGTGACTTAAACCGTTTCTTTGCCATTGGGGGTCAGTGCAAACATCAGATGGCGATATAATAACAGGAAACCAATCTTGTTTGTGGTTTGTTTAACGACGCCGTCAGTAGCTCTGACTATACAGTGTCGAAACAGGAGAACACAGCAAATGCCCATGCATATATCGGNACGTGTTGGGTATGTAACGCGACAAATAACTTCACGCCGTATCGGATATAGCGAATTTATTGAACATTCGCTCTTACATTTACACAATTTACAATCTCACAACTACTGCCATCTGCAGTATCACAAATACTTCCCCTATAGTCATTTCCATTCACTCGATACAACTCAGTAACAATAGACTTCAACTCACTCCGGCGAATGCTAGACTGCAAGTGACTGGTTACTCTCTCTCACCGACGAATACTCCTCTTATGTAGCTTCCGCACTGACAACACAGAAAACAGTTACGTGATAGCTTTCACTGTTGCGTGACTTAGTGTTTACCGATTGTCTAGCAACAGTCGCTGCATGGGCTCCCCTATTGCGTGACGCCGTGTTTACAAAGGCGTTGCTGGGCAACACTGAGTAGCAACTAGCGCACTTCGGTTCGGTTCGGCTCGGCTTGGCTCGGAGAAACACCGCTTTCCTTACTGCTGCATAATCTCGTTTGCACTGTTGCGTAACTTGGCAATCGACCGTTTATCATGGGTATTTCTTCGTGGTAACTCGTTCCACCTCCCGTTGCCCAGCAACGGTTAGACATGTCACAATATTATTTCTCTCTAAGTTTCCCACGAGATATCTCCTTATGTGTTTTACACTATGGATGTCTAATTTGCCCAGTGCACGTTACATGTTCTGCCTACACATCACACTTATTTACACAACTTAACAGTATTAAAAGGAGTACAAATACACAAGTCGGCATCATGCACTTGTAGCCATTTCTTTCCTACACAATTTCGCCTGGGTTCAGATCTGCATTAGCCCGAATATGAGGTAAGTTTTTCTTTTTCAAATATTGCTTCTTAGAAAAGAGAAGTCGCATTATTATTGGGTCCTTAACGATAATTATGGGAGCCGGGATAGCTCAGTCGGTATAGCGACTGGCTACGGGCTGGACGGTCAAGGAGGTCGGAGTTCGGGTCCTAGTATGGTAAAGAATTTTCTCTTCTCCAAGTCATCCAGACCGGCTCTGGGGTCCACCCAGCCTCCTATCCATTTGGTACCGTGGGCTCTTTCCCCGGGGTAAAGCGGCCGGGGCGTGAAGCTGACCACTCATCTCCAGCTAGTGCCGAGGTCAAGTAAATGTGGATCTATACATCCCCCACCCCATAGGCCTTAATGGAGTAGTGCTTAATTGGTTAAGCACATGGACAGCTTTACCTTACCTTACTTTAACAATAAACACGATTTACTTATTTTGCTAACAAGCCTCAGAAGTAAATGTCGTATTCAGTTTCGTCAAAAATTTTCTTTTTCTGATTTTCTCATTGGGAAAATAAAGAGTAACCTTATATTCGGGCCTGTACGATACCTTCCTGAGGAGCTTGTTCTCAAATCCCGTAAATCTATATTTTCCCTCACAGACAGACAGACAGACAGACAGGGGGACGGAGAGAGCGAATTCAAATAACATGGCCATACAACATAAATTATAATTTATTTTAACCTATAAATTAGATACAACAGTGGAAGACAAAGAGAATCTTAACTGAATGGTAGCAAGCATCTTCTCTTGCACAACACATGGTACACACAGTGTCCCTAATGTCCCTGCAGTGTTTCGTTGTTATGCTGTTTTTTTTCTTTTGGCAAACACGCTGGCTTAAGCTTCTGACTGACATCCCAAAAATTCTCAGTTCGAATCTTAGCCGGGTCACCAACTATTCTCATACAATTTCCTTCGACTTTCCTCAGCTTTATCAGGCGAATGCCTTGACAGTGACTTGAAATAGGCCGCGGCCGCTTCTGTCAAGACTACGAGTATTTCGAATTCACCGAAAGTGTCCACACATTAAGGTCCTCCGACGCTACATAACCACTCCAGCCGTTGAACTGCCTATGGACGGTCCTTAGTCTCTAGCGACGAAAGCGCGGATAACATTTTAAGCAGGCTGCATTAAACACTTCCAAATCTTCATTTTCAGACCTATGAAATTTTCGTACATTAGGAACATCGTTAAGTAACTAAATAGCCTGAGGAGGCTAAGATATTTCCGAGGTAATCTCTTTGAATATCAGCCAGTTACTCATTATCCTAATTTTCTTAACCTTCTTCAGGTGAATTCAGGGAGAGTACTCGTCTCCTTGCAGGTCACAGTAGCCGAACGGTCAAGGCATGTATTGCCTTCGCTCACTCGGAAGCCGGGATCGTGGGTTCGAATCCAACCTAAGGCATGGACGCTTGGTGTGTGTATCCGTTTTTTCTGTGTCGTGTAGTCCTGTTTTTAGATAGAGGCTTTGCGACGGGCTGATCACCCGTCCAAGGAGTCCTACAGCCTGTAAAATGATAATGAAACTGAGAAATCAGCCCTGTGCTCCAATGTGAGGAGAGAGAAGGCTCGTCTCCTTCCAAATCTTAACCTAATCGCCATTTACGGTAATCCTATCCCATTCGATGTTTTAGACCTGTTTAGCTGAAATAGAGTCGTACGTGTCCTTATAGTTCTCATACAGCAAATCAGTTAATCATTGAGTGACGTTGTTCTCTCAACAGGCAAAATGTATTTCTCTGTATTACATCGTTAAACATCGCCATCGCGTGGTGCGTGATTTTGATAATCGATCAATACAAGTAAAATTATAACAATGCTTCGTAAATGTGTAAGTCATTGCGCTGTCTGGGCTACTTCGCGATAGTCTTAGCCTGAAGTATTGCACGGATATTGTTAATTTGATATAAATGTGCGGCTAATGGACGAAGCAGACCTAAATAGGTTCCTTAATGGCTGAATACAAACAACGAGATATATAATTAATTCGTACACACCCACACACCGCATTAGCACAACAAAAATACAGGTTTTTGATTGACACGCCAACCGTTAGTAAACCAAGTGTTACAAATATCTGAGTATAGTCAGGCCATTGTCATATATGAAGCATTCATAACACGTTCATATACACAGCTGAATCATTACATTAAAGCAACATGTTTGTTCATTATATTTCCGTTTAATATCAGAATGTTACATCAGTACTACTAAAGTAACAGAACGCGTAAGGACATTTAATATTTAAAAAATGTATGAGTAATAATTCCGTGAGTAGGGGTAGCGACTAGCTACGGACTGGACGACCAAGAGGTCGGAGTTCGAGTCCAGGTGGGGTCAAGAATTTTCAATTCTCTACGGGTATTTCCATGTGAAGTCATCCAGATAGGACGCTTGACCATTAAAAAAAATATATTTTGTACACTTATTTCTACATATTTTCATATTTCAAGAATATTTTTAAAAAATGTTTAATCCGCTCGGTTCTCCCGGTACAGCCATTTTTATAATGCGAAAAAAATGCGTTTTCGTCTGAAATGGAGGTTTGCGTTATCTTTTATATCTCTATAACTATTGATGCTAGAGACTCCAATAAAAAACGCAATTTGTTTCCCATGATATGGACTACAAATCATATCATTACAAGTTTTTACTCAGCTCACTTCCTCTAGGTGTAATTAAGCTTGAAACTTACGTTTCGATTTTGGGAAAAAAGCTTATTGACCTTCAAAAATCAATGGGAGGGGGTAAGTATCAGATCTGTGGTTTCTACCCTTTGTTTTTACCTATATGGGGAATATAATCACGTAGTTTTGAACCCCGTACCTATTTTCCAAAAATTTTCAGGAGATTTCAAACTTTGCTCTGGGCCCAAAATCGGCCATTTTTAACATCTCATATCTCTGGTGGGGAAGCTCCGAAATTTTTTAAATTCAGAGCAAATAATGCTCTATTCTAGAATAACTTGGACTTAAAATTACAACTTTGATATTCTACTAATAGCGAAGTTGTGGGAACTTTGAATTTTACCAAAAAAAAACATCTCAACAATTGACTTACCTGCATCCAATGGTATTAGTGGTATTTTATTCGGTAAGAATGTCACTCCGAGCAGTAAGTACTGCTCGGAGTGACATGTTATCAACACTCGCTCCTGGAAGATTTTGGGAAATAGGTACGGGGTTCAAAACTATTCCCCATGTAGGCAGCAACAAAGGGTAGAAACCACAGAAGGTAAAAAATAGTTTGTTTTTTTTCCAAAATCGATAAGTAAGTTTCAAGCTTAATTAGACCTAGAGAAAGTGAATGGAGTAAAAACTTGTAATGAATATGAATTGTAGTCCGTATCATGAGGAACAAATTGGTGTTTTATTGGAGTCTCTAGCATCGATAGTTATCGATATATAGAAGATAACGCAAACCTCCATTTCAGCCGAAAACGCGTTTTTTCGCATTATAAAAACGGCTGTACCGGGAGAATCGAGCAGATTATGTTTTTTAATATTTTTTAAGTATGAAAATATGTAGAAATAAGTGTAAAAAATATAACATTTTTTAAAAATGGTCGAGCGACCTACCTGGATGATTTCACAGGGAATGACCCCTACGTCATCCAGACCTGGTCTGGTGTCCACACAACATCCTATGCAATGAGTACCGGGGGCTCTTTCCCCAGGAGTAAAGCGGCCGGGGCGTGAAGGTGACCATTCAACTCCAACTAGTGTCGAGGTCAAGAAAATAAGGTTCTATACACCCACTCCGCAATACGCCTTCATGGTGTAGTGCTTAATTAGTTAAGTACATGAACAACTTTGCCGGTCACGGTAGCCGAGCGGTCTAAGGCATGCACTGTCTTCGCTCGCTCGGAAGCCGGGATGGTGGGTTCGAATCCCACTCAGGGCATGGATGTTTGTGTGAGTTTTTCTGTGTTTGTGTACAGGTAGAGGCCTTGCGACGAGCTGATAACTCCACCAAGGAGTCCTACCGAATGTGTAAGATCTAGAAAAACCGAAGTGAACGGAGTTCATGGAGGTAGGTCTAGGCCCACTGGGGCTGTAATGCCAAAAAAAAATGCATACAACTTTACCTTTTACCTTTATGTGTAATAATTCCTTACTGTCATAGAGTTTTCGAACATACAAGTAAAACATCTAAAATACTAAGTACAGTAATGTAGAAATACTTCGGTTAAACGGGGCCAGGAATAGGAGCTGTGTTTTTGTAGTTACGCAAGATATTAATGAAACCAGTGATAAATTACAGTAGAACAACATGCACGATATATGGGGTTACTAAGATAAAATAAGAGCAAAAGATATAGGATATATATATATATATATATAGATACACTGACTGTATACGTGGATGATTACAAAAATGTAAATACTGAAAAACGTGAGAAACTGATGGGCCGTAATGAACTTGAAGACAGGCAGATTGCTACAGACAGGTAAAGACTGGGAAGACCATGCATATAATTCAGTGACTGGGGATTACGCATGATTATAAATCTTCAAGATAAAGATTAAGAAGAATACCAAAGATATGCTGGATACAGGATTTGGTCCTACCGTATGTGTAAGATCTAGAAAAACCGAAGTGAACGGAGTTCATGGAGGTAGGCCTAGGCCCACTGAGGCTGTAGTGCCAAGGGGGGGGGGGGGGAAAGAGGCTTCTTTTGCTGATCACAGTGGCCGCGCGGTCTGAGGTATGAACCGTTTTTGCCCGCTCTAACACTGCAATCGTGGGTTCGAATCCCACTCGTAGCGTGGGTGTCTGTGTGCATTTATTCTGTTTGTGTTGTTCTGTCTATAGTTAGCGGCCTTGCGACGAGCTGATCCCCAGTCCAAGGAGTCCTAACGATTAAGAAAGCGAAAAAGCGGCCAAGGTCCAGAAGGGCTGTAGAGCCACACATAGATAGAGGCTTCTTTTCTTAGTTGCATGAGTGCCATGAGAAAAAAAATCCATTGGTACTATGGCCTCAGATAGGTCTATTATACTAGCCCCTGGCGATAGATGAATAGGTATGGGATAGGGGTGGAATGCTGAAAGGCAGAAGTGCTAGAAGAAACACGCGCTCCAGTGTCATTTTTTTGAACCACGAATCCTACATGGATTACCTTGGGATTGCACCCGGGCTTGTGTGATAAAAAGAAGGCGAAAATAGCCTGAGTTATGTACGTCACCGCTTGGTGTTCCTCAGTCTGTACCCACGTCCACTCCGCACGCGATCCTGAATCAGTTTTATTCACCTGACATTCATATTAATCGTCTTCGAATTTGTGACTTTGTGTATTGGATAGTGAATATAAACATTTGAATTCGTACCGTGTAGTATTCTTATGAAGTATAAATAATTTTCAGGATCTGTGGCACAACGTTAAAAGCAAGTACGACTGCAATGTGAGTCCAGTACGCTCCTTCGAAATAGCATCCAGACTGAATCCCATAACACGACATTTTAAAATTACAATACTTCAAAATAAAGTAAGAAATCCGAACGCTTCATCTGTTTCTTCAGGTGGGCTAATATAAGTAACCATTTAAAGCCCAGTGGTTACTATATGTACCACCTGCTTTAAAAAGTAAATTTTTCCCTGTGCTTAATTAATTAATCACTATGCCATGAAGACATATGGAGAGCGAAGGTATGGCTCCACCGTTCTTGACCTCGGCACTAGATGGAGGTGAGTGTTCAGCTATACGCCTCTGTCGCTTTACACCCCGGGAAAAAGCCCAGGGTATCCTTTGGACAGAAGGTTGGGTGGGCCCCAGAGTCGGTCTGGACGCTGTGGAGCATACTAAACCTCTGAATTCTTTTCAAAGATGCATTTGCGTCTGTTTCCCTGCACAGCATGAACCAACTAATATTCGTAGAGGAGACATGTAGTGTTTCCCGTGCGGTACGAATTCAATTTTCTTATATTATTTAGAAGACATCCAATCTTTAAAGGGTTAAGTTTCGTCCAGTACTCAAGTAGTAATAAGAAATTCAAAACCTAACATTATCACAATGCTATCATTCTTTAAAGTTATGGGACCACTCAGGTGTTATATGAAGCACCACTTCAGTTTTCAGTTGTCTTCGAACAATATATGGCTTGATGGTGCCGATATGACAAGATTAGAGTTGTGCACAGACGTAGTTTGTGCGTGACTCGAGCGACTAAACCTCACTAAATGACACCAGCTTTACGTCACTGGTTTTAATGCAGCATAGCACGAGCTGTTTCACGTCTGAAATCTGCTTTGTACGACTGTGAGCGAAAACAAGACAGTCTCTGTTGAGAGGCTACACTTTTGCATAATCCTAATAACTGCTTGAGCCTTGCTTATCCGTCTCTATGAAAGCATAGCACCGATCCGAATTAAAATAGTTTAGTTAAATAATGATTATAAACTACCTAGTATAACATGTAGTAAGTAGATACTTTATTTATTGGACAAAATATACCTGAGATATTTTTGGCCTATGTCCATCACAGTGCTGCGAAGTTTAAGGCATGAACCGTTTTCGTCCTCTCGAACACTGGAATCGTCGGTTCGAATCCAAGTCGAGGCGTGGATGCCTGTGTGCGTTTCTTATGTGTTTGTGTTGTTCTGTGTGCAGATAGCTGCCTTGCGACGGGCTGATCCCCCGTCCAAAGATTCGTACCGAATGCGTATAGATTAATAAACTGAAAAAGCAGCCAAGGTCCACAGGGGCTGTAGAGACATAGATAGGTAGATTTCTGCCCTATGTGGACATCTTCAGAGGCATGGACTCTTAGAGAGGAGGCTGTTCCAACATACAACTGTTTGTAGCTGTAACACTTACATTTCAGTCTCCTCATAACTGAAAGTACAGGGAGTTCTTGCTTAAGTATAAGTTGTCGATTGGTACTGATGTGAACTGCATAGAAATATGCAACACTAACAGTAGCAAGAATATCTACAAAATTAAGCAGGCCATTGCTGGTAGCGTCATGAAATAACATACATACATTGTACATTACTTCAACTGCAGAAGTGACAAATTGATGGAGAGATGATTTAGAATAATGAGTAGACATTGTCATAAGCCAGAAAACTAAACTCCGTGGCTTTACTCCGCAAGCGAACTATACCGACCTAGCGACCGCCGCTTTCGGCGAAGTTAGTGCCAACTTTTGCGGATAGAGAGTGTTTATAAGCCAGAATACTATACAAAATGAGTATGGATTTGAAAGTAGGAGGCCGTAGCCTGTTTCAAGGTACAATGTCAATATTCGTCAGGTGAAACGGTGGGAAACCACGAAAAGTTTAGTAATGACATCCAGGAACTTGCCGGAAATTCTAAATCGATACCTTCACAATAAGAATGTTTTTTTTGGCTAGTGGGGTGGGACTAATTCCCTTGTACTGCGGCCACTTCTGGCCTATTGTACCAGCCCCAGATGATAGGTGAGGGTGATTGTGGAGCAATTGGTGGAATGAAGATTGGCAGGGGAAACTGAAGTACTCGGAGAAAACCTGCTCCCGCGACACTTTGTCCACCACAAATCCCACTTGACCAGACTCGGGATCGAGTACTTCTGTTCCCTCTGCCAATCTTCATTCCACCAACTGCTCCACAATCACCATCATCTATCATCTGGGTCTGGTCAGGACCAAGTGGACTCGGTCTCACCCGACTAACAATAATAAAAAAAGAAAAATAAAAAAAGTCACGTAAAGTTCTATAAAATGCCAAATCTCCGACGTAAACACAGGGTTAAGCTACATATTGACGTTTTGACCAATGCGCTCTTCAGCTCATTTTATTTACCCATATTTGAAAATAGGTAAAACGGATTTCAAAATGTTATGTAACAATTTGCAATCAAATTGTAGAGCAGAATAGCATTCGGGTAGCCAGTGTCATCGGCAGATATAACATTTCTTGTTCCATTATAATTGGACTAATTTCGCAAGGTGGAGCAGTGCTAGACTAAGCGCCACGACCATTTATATCGCTTGGAAACCTGTACAGATCTTACTGTCGAATATAAAATTTCTTTACATTACTATATGGAGCTGAACTGCAGCGTTCTGGAAATCGGATTAAAACAATTGTATTTTGGGATTTAAAACTTTTGCTTACATTATATTGTGACATATAGAACCATTGCTAGGCAACGTCCGCAACACAGGCGCATTCAACAATACAGGAGCGGTGTTTTCTGTGTCCGCGTGGTGATCGTTGTTAGGCAACGCGCGATACATGCGGCCAACAGTACAAGAGCGGTGTTTTCTGTGCTGTGGTCCAACCCGAGGCTATATAACAGGAGTCAGTCGGGGAGAACACTAAGTTGTAATAAGAGAAGGAGAATGGAGCGTGTCCTAGCGATTTGTGAAGTGGGTAGATTGTCGATAGCGTTATAACTGATTGTGATTAAGAGAGATTGTAAAAGAAGGTGTTAATAAATTTAATTATCCAAACCAGAACGCATTATTATTAGTCACGGAGCCCCGGACACGTGACCATACGAAACCTGAATCTGAATGAGAGCCCATAAATACTGTAAAGACGTCGGAATTAAACTTCAGGAACGAGAAAAAGATCAACGATGTAATTAATAAAAAAACAAATTAAGGACATGTTAAGTTCAGAAACTGCTATATTTTCTTCTAATTTCCGGAACACAAATATTACAATATGTCTCCTTATGTTTTATGTAGTTTTGAGAGATGATGGATTTGCATTAATTACGAAAAGTAATACAAAATAGCAGGGCGCCCAGACATAAGGGAGCTTAATGACAGTTCGAGAATCCTTATAGTAGTAATTTGTTAGACGAAATATTCATAGGAAAAATTAGATCTAAAATGTGTAAACTATGGCATGAAAAATCTAATTTGTTAAAGTTCCCAAAGATACATTTTCAGATAATCTAAAAATTAGGGCCAATGTACCATGTACCAGTGAAATATGTTTCTGCTTATTGGAGCAGGGAAACTATGTAGGTTTGGTTATAGGCTTTGGAGTTGCCTTTATTTCCTCATTTTCACAGCTTATATTACTTTCGCTCATCTTATATACAAATTTTAGTTATTGAAAAATTATTGTAAAAAAGATAACAATGTTAGGAAGTGCTATAGACATGTGCTGTTGATTACTTCTAATTGTATTTCTGATTTGAATGAGTTCCAGAATTGTTCAGAAAGAAGAAACTTTTCTTGCTACTACTATATGTGTCCTTGGCTCCTAAATTCAAAGACTGAAGTCCTTTCACACAAATAATATTAACGAGAAGTTGAATATTGTCTCGAATATTTGAATTATCTCCTATGTCTCATAGAGTCTCCGTTATTAGCGTGTATTTCCCTGAGATTACATCATCCTAAACCAGTACACATTAATAAATATGAAAGGATAAATCGAAACGAAACATCTGGTGATATAATTATTTATAATTAATGGACAAACGCATGTGATCTCCATGACGCGCTCTCATTTTGCTGGCTACAAACGTAGTTTATGAGTCACAAGGCAAGGAGAAATATACACGTGATTACATATGATTCGTAATGTGAAAGAGGAACATGAGGCAGGTTTAACATAAAACATAGGCCTTATACTTGAGACACTTGTGGACTGAATCATGAATATGACTTGCCTACCTTCAACTTCTTCAATGTTCGACAATCTAAACAACTGACTGAAAGTTATATCTTTATATACGACATCTAATTAACAAAACGGGAATGCAAGAATTCAGTTTTAGAAACCACAATCGCATCGCCACAAGCCTTACAGAAGCTGAACCACGTAAGCAAGACTCTTACTCTTTGCATGGGCCATGTTTGGTTTCTGTGCACTGTAACATATCTGCGGGAAGTCAGACCAGAAATACCAGCTGTACTGCTATAGCTGTCGATTTATAAATAGTACTGCAAGTAAAAATGACATAAGCTAAATCCCAGTAGTAAATATTTGCTCCCCATTACACAATAAAACAAATTCGAAGCACTTTTTCTTCCATAGTCAAGAAACGTAATCAGTTTCATCTAGCACTGAATATATATATGGAATTTCCAAGCAGAAGAACTCGATTCCTTGGTCCCGGGTGAGATTGCAGTTGAAAGTCGGTTAGTCCACTGTGGCTCACATGGGAAGTGACCAGCACGAACCAACAATTTGTAGGCCTAGGAAGCTTATCTCTGTAATTAAACTATTATATACCGGGGGACCTTTAGAGCCTGTATTTCAGACTACTGCACATCCACTCTGCTGAAATGTCTTACTTGATGACCTGTTCTATTAATGACATTAGCAACAATTTCACGAGAAACACAAATGATTTGTAACTGTTCTAGCACACATCTCCGCAAGGAAGTAAGACGCGTTTAAGCTAAGGAATTCATTATATCGATGGACTAGATTCTGATAATATTATCGACTGTAAAATCCTCCCCGCTGGGTAAGGAATTCGTATCATGTATCATACGATGAATACATCGTAAAGAGTTGGGCAGGCACCTTATGAATGCGGACATATACAGCTGTGTTAGTAGAGAAACTACCATAGAAAATAATTATCGGCTGTAATGAATCTATTAAAAATAATTACCATCCGTGAAGCAGTTAAAACGGTGTCGAGGTTGTTTCCTCATTTAATCACCTTTACAGACGGTAGGACTCCTTGGACGAGTGATCAGCTTGTCGCAAGGCCACTACCTAAACACAGAATAAACACATACACATACCAAACATCCATGCCTTATGTGGGATTCGAACCCACGATGGCTTCCGAGCGAGCGAAGACAGTTCATGCCTTAGACCGCTCGGTTACCGTGACCGGAGTATTGAATACTAATATACCAAAATATTTACAGGCATTTCATATGTCAGATGAAGTTTATAATCTGTCCTCTTCGGGTAATATTTATATTCACAGTTTTGGGTTCTTCAGAGAAAATATGTTCCTAATTTGCATGTATAAGTCTCGTGATGGTTCATGTAGGTCTGAGACGTGAAGAAATTACGTTAATTTTTTTTCCTTGGCACTATAGCCCCAGTTGGTCTAGGCCTACTTCCATGAACTTCTCCATTCACTTCGGGTTTTCTAGCTCTTACACATTCGGTAGAACTCCTTGGGTGGGTGATTAGCACGTCGCAAGGCCTCTACCTGTACACAAACACAGAAAAACGCACACAAACAAACTAAACATCCATTCCCTGAGTGGGATTCGAACCCACAATCCCGCTTTCCAAGCGAGCGAAGACAGTACGTGCCTTAGACCTCTCGGCTACCGTGACCGGTAATTGCGTTAATTACAGAAACTAATACAAAGTAACAGAGGATCTGAATGTTAGCGATTGGTCCATATCTTCTGCCTCAGTTCTATTTGATATACGAAAATACTTATTCATTCATCTTTAAACGTAGAAATCATCTATCAAACGTATCGAGTTCGCATAAATGTTCAGTGAGGAAGCTCAGAAACGTCTTCCTTTAGTGGCATTAATGTTCTCGTGAACAACCAACGCTTATACGTGTTTTTGTACTTTCGCTCAACCAAATCTTCTCTGTTTAAATGAACATTTTTCGGGCCCAGTCTCTAGGGAGAAACACTTTCAACTCGTTTCAGTATCGAAAGGATTGTGGGTCCCCGCACATCAGTTCACAAGATTCTGGTCCCAGGGCCCGTCCACGCTTCTGGCACCGAAAGCGACAGGAAAACGGGAACGCGAGACATCAGCCTCTGCACTGCCTCATGTCCATTACGTTCACTTGTGTCATACGAGTATCTGAATGTGTACTAGTTTGTTTGCCATGTTTACTATGGGACATATGAAGATGGGATTGTAAAATGTGAAATGATACAAGAAATAGCTAAACTACTTTATTTTAAATAAAAACCCAGCAGTCGTGTGTCATGTCATGTTACAAGCAGCGGATGAACCTCAATGCAGTCGTTCTGAAGGTGCTAGTTACTGTTAGGTAACAGGATGCATTCCCTGAAGACAATATTTCAACTGCAGAGTTACGTACCTTGATGTTCGCCAAAGGCGAAAGGACGTCGATACACAAGGAGTTCAGGTGCATTTTTTGATAAAACTCTCTCGGCACTCGCCTGGAGTAACTAAGTTAAACAACGAACAACTTTAAAGAGAATAGCCGGCAACTAAGCCAAGCTGAGATCCAAACTGGTTTTTTCTTTTTATTTTTTTTTTCTCGTTTGGTGGGACTGAGTCCACTTGGTACTGCGACCACTGTTTGGACTCTTGTACCAGCCCCATATGACGGATGATGATGATAATGATTGCTGAGCAATCGGTGGAATGCGGATTGGCAGGGGAAGCCGAAGTACTCGCAGAACACCTGCCCCACTGCCACTTCGTCCATATGACCTGACCCGGACTCGAACCCGGGCCGCCAATGTGGGAAGTGGCGACAAACCACCTGAACTAAAACCGATTAATTCATAGGTGTAAGTCTGGAGGATCAAGCTTGGGTTACTTCTGCTACTAAGTTGATTATGAACTTAAAAGTTTTTAAGAATTTCGGAGAAAGAAATGTCCCTAAGTTTCAGTCCATACACACGCAAGTGACTCAGCTACACATACCACCAACAAACAAATACGCGATGTTAAGAGAGGCTCCACATCACACGGACTTTTAATTTTTAAATTTTGAGCACAATAAAAATAAATAATTCGTGCAAGAGCAAAGAAAGAATTTAATACGTAGCGCATGATCGGCGTGCTAACACTGCAGCAGTTCATGTGGAACAGTGTAGACAACTGAAGATACTATACCAAGTCGCTATCTTTTTCTGGAGGGAAATTCGGAGTGGTTATGCTAAACGGCTTCTCTGGGTGCAACTCCACTTCCCATGTTTGGTTTGTCATTTCGTTTTATATGGCCGCATTCCTCATCGGCTGTGGTGTGACAGACTGTGAAGTGGCTACAGAACGAGAGAAGGCAGCTGTGGTATAGTTTAAGTTCCTACCCTGTTCTTTCTCTTCATCAGATAAGGGAAAATATTGAATATTCCTTTGAAGATGCAGAGATTACAGACTTTCTTCACAGATTTTCTGAATGCAATAGAGTCACGCTATCAGGCAGGTAAAATATATATGTCTATATGTGGAGACCGGAAATCCAGCTGACTGGAAAGAGTGGTCAACCCTGTAGCAATGATAAACATTGGTCTCGTCATAAAAATACATTATCTAGACAACCTCATTTGAAGTACAGAACAACCATAACAAGAAACTATTTTCGACTAAATAACCACTTTAACACAATAGTGTTAAGACTATTACCATTATGCCGAGGCGATAATAATATATTTTAGTCACGAATAATATAGAATACGTTATCACCCTAACCGGCGTGTAAGACTGACAACCTTACTGCCATCTGTGAGCCGATTGTCTGGAAGATGTGGGAGCCTCGACGTCTCATAACCATATGGGTCTCTACGGCCAGTTACAGGGATACGGTTACAGTTAACTAACTGGAGCCGCAACTTACCCGCAACCTTTGTTTGGGCCTTGCTCACTTGCGGTCCTGTAGAAGTGCCATGTAACTCGTGTTGAAGTGAAGTGGGGTGTGCATTGCTGATGCCTATATATCCAGTGCGGTGGAAGAACAAGTACAATGCGGGTACGGATATATCAGTACATAGAAACGGGAACTACTTATGTTTCATTATGCTGCCTTGAAATATTTTAAATTCAATCGAAAATTATTTTTGTCTCAGATTTCCTTAACGAAAGCACAATGGAACATAAAGGAAACAGCTGCACAAATCTCCGAAATTTTGAACTTTCGGAATCTAATATTACAAATTAGTTAGTCGGTCAGCTAGCCAGCCAGTCTAAGAGTCTTAATACCGATAAGGGACAATCTCACGCCCCATGCCGTGGTGACAAGGGACCCACCCAACATTTAAACTGTCATGGGAGAAATACACGCGGACTGACATGCTTTGTGTGGCTTATTTTGCGATGCCATCAGCATCCAGGCCACGTGTAGCCTCAGGCGGTAGGATGACGACTTGGAAACAATTTGGAAGGAAGTGGCAGTAGCCTAATCGTGGGACCATTCAGGAATATGCCTGCAGGGACCGAGTAAATCACGAAGAAACCTCAGTCAAGATAGCCGATAACCCGGCCGAGATTCGAACTAAGTGATGCCTCCCCAGAATCGAAATCTTGGACGTTACTGCTACACTGAACAGCTTGGTGATCGTCTTAGTTTTGTGAACATCTACAGGAGTTTCTATGTCATTCTTTACAACTAAAAGCAAAATAAATATTTCAAGTTTAATGGCTTATACCCCTATCACATTAAAATGAGAAGAGATGTAAGATGGAGGTAGGCCTACAGAAACAAGAAAGTTTGTGTTCCATTCGTGATTATTTATTATGGCGCTAATTTAAAGTTATCAAAAGTACTACAAGTATGCCCTTGCTTCAGAATATTATGTTACTTTACTACCAAGTTAAAGCGTACAAGGAAAAGTTATATTTATCTTCCCAAATGTTTTATCTCCTAACTACTAAATATATTTCAGTGTAGTTTTATGTTATGGGTCTACAATGAAATTGTGCGAATTAAATTTTGATCCGTATCAGCCCAACATGATCCCCAATTTACATAAAGCTCAAATCGAAATCACCCTCACTCACACATGGAGCTGAGTCCTTCTTGAGAAGTAGCCCATTTTTAACTGTGCAGCTACTCAAGAACTTCCCAGCATTTTGTGGAACCCGAAGGTTCATCAACGTGTTCACAAGAGCCCTCCACTGGTCCCTCTCCTGACCCAGATCAGTCCAATCCATACCATTGCATCCCTTCTCTCTAAGATCCATTTTAATATTATTCACCCACCTACACCTTGGTCTTCCCAGTGGTCTCTTTCCTTCTGACTTTTCCAGCAATATTCTATGTGCATTCCTCTTCTCCCCCATTCGTGTTACACGCCCTGCCCACCTCATCCTCCTCGACTTAATCATTCTAATTATACTTGGGGAAGAATGTAAGTTATGGAGCTCCTCATTATGCAGTTTTCTCCAATCTCCTGTCACTTCATCTCTCTTCGGTCCAAATATTCACCTCAATACCCTGTTGAAATCGAAATCACCAATTTTCTCAAAACCGGTCTGTCCTATAATAAACGTACAGACCAACCTTGCGAGAAAATATCTTTCTAAGATATACAGATTTTTTTTCCAAACATTTTTATATGACGACTATTTAATGAAACGTAAGGAAATAATTTATGACCTAATCCGTTTTGGTAATTTAATATCATTAGATTTACAATACTACGTATGTGTCTGCAATAATATATTTGTACTTGTGAAGATGGGGCACGCGGTAGCGTAGTTGGTTGAAGCACTATGCTACAAGCCGGAAGGTCGCGGGTTCGAGTCCCGATGAGGTCATTGGATTTTTCTCAATTGACCTAATTCTTCCGGCCGCACTATGGCCCTGGGGTCGACTCAGCCTCTAATAGAAATGAGTACCAGGAATTAATTAAATAATTTTCCTGGGGAGTAAAGCGCGGCCGGCGCGTAAGGCTGACAACCTTACCGCCATCTTTGAGCCGATTGTCTAGATAATGTGGGACCCTCAACGTCTCACAACCCTATGGGCCTTCACGGCCTTTTACAGTGATAGCTTTAATTCTTTTTTTTTTTTTTACTTGTGAAGATATTACAAACATAGCTGTCGTTAATGTCAGTAAAGTGTGCAGAATCTCAAGAAATACAATCGAAAAGCGTCCTAAGAACTGTTAATTAGGCATAGTGTTCATTTACAAGATCCCCAGAATTCATTTGGCATGCCACAGTAAAGTATTTGCTTGAAAACCACCTCGAGCTTACATATACGTATAAGAGTGAATATTGCAAGATATTACTTGAAGCACCCGTCTTGATGCAAAGGAGGAGAAACATAGCAACGAAGATAAATATCTTCTGGATCGTAACGATACGTAATTCGGTAGAATTGCCCCGAGGTTACGGGGGAACCTGGATGGAAGACGAAGGGGATACGTTCCTCTGTAACTATGGTGGACTTTTACTGAACTACACGGCGTTACAACCCCAAGAGATCCTCATATTTTTCATTAATACAGGTGTAAGAAATCCAACATAATGTAACGTGTATCTTGGTGCCGTAACAGTAAATAACTGGTTGCGGATTTGATAACTCGATTTATTCGATAATTTCCACGCCGTAACTACAACGTACTACTAACACATCAACTATTATTGGACTGCCTTGAACGCCGTCTTCCTGACAAATTTCCTCGAACAGTGTTCACTGCTCCCTATATAGGCTCTGCACGGACCACCCACAGAAAACACATCGCTGCTTAGCAACGGCTATCATGTATTATTTTCAGGCATGTCTACCAATGCAATACCTAGCAATGGACTCCCTATTTTTGCGCATTCGTTGCATGGAATATGTTTACGAGTTCGTCTTTCAGAAACGGCACAATGTGTCACAATACGTAGTCATCACCCACGTGGATGGGTTCATGTGATACCTTGCGTGTATATAGTCACTTCTAGCTATTGTAGACCTATCATCCGGTAGACCCAAGGGTCTGCAGACAGAGTATATAAAAGGGGGGCGGAGGATAGTTTATTACTGGGGGGAGGGGCAATAGCCGGGAAACACAGCTACTGGTGTTACAAGTCGGAATAACAACTGCTGGCAACAGATTCAGTCATGTCACGTAACGGCACACACACTATCCGACCGTCATCCGTCAGTCTGTCCGTCACACGTATCAAGGGTGGGGCTCTGGCCTGATGATGCATGTACGCACGCAGACACGCGTGTACGCATGACGCGCTTGTGATGCTAGGGATGTTGTTATTTTCAGTTGGTACTGGAAGTTTTGAATGGGATGGAAAGGTGATTGACTTCGCTAAGAAGAATGAAAAAGATTAGCATTTTTGCCAGGTCAGAAGGAAGTAGTTATTCTGTTAACGCCGGCAAACCGTAAAGGAAGTGATAATAGGGTCCCTGTCTGAGCAAGCCCTGCACCTAATGGCGTGTGATGGTGTATTGTGCTAACAGAACTGACGGAGAGTGGAGAGAGTGAGAGAGCGCCTCTTGTTTATTCATGTAAATGAGAAACCGTAACTGCCTTCTGTAATTAAACACCCGTTTAATATATCATGGTATAGTTTGGTTTCAGTTAATGCTAACTACGAGTAGTTCTTAACGGCTATAAATCTAACACATAACCAAACTCTCTCTCTCTCCGGAGAACTCGAAAGATCTCTCTCTCTCTCTCTAATGCTCTACAGCCCTTGTGGACCTTGGCCGCTTTTTTTTCAGTTTCCTAATCTATACACAGTCGGTAGGACTCCTTGGACGGGGGATCAGGCCGTCTCAAGGCCGCTACCTATACACAGGATAACACAAACACAGAATAAATGCACAGAGATATCCATGCCTCGAGTGAGATTCGAACCTACGACCCCAGTGTTCGAGCGGGCGAAGACAGTTCATTCCTGAGACCTCGCGACAACTGTGATCGGCTTCTCGAAAAATCTACACCAAAAAAAAAAAAAAAAAAAGTCCTTGGACTGTGTCCTAAGACAGTCGAATCTACTGAGCGTCTTCAAATGAAATTTCAAGTGTCCATTTTAATATTAGCGTCTCTTCGTCCAAGTTGTCTGAATGGCCACTTTCGAAGAAGTTTGTCCGCCAAACGTTAATCACTTTGTGAAGTTTACTTGTTGCCGTACTGACCTAAATTTATGAGACGCTTGCAGTAGCATCACGCCCATGTGGCCGCACACCGATAATGAATCAGCCTGGCCTTTATGTTCATTTATTGCAGATAGCAATATATATATTCATTCATCAGTAATCTGTCAGACGACAGGTCCACAGTCTCTTCCAAAACAGTTCCTCCACTTAATGCGATATCAAGCTTTCTCCTTCAATTAAAATATCCTCTTCTGTCCCCAAGGTCATCCAGCATCTTCTTTACGTCTTCTTGGCACTTCGCATACATTGTATCTCTGTTTTTGGAAGGAGACTATCCAGGAAAATTGACAATGTGGTAGTTTTTCCATTTGCTTTCCACATCGCAGTACAGCAGCCGTTCAAACCACTCTGGTCACGCCTGTTGCTATACGAACTTGAACCGTCTCGAGCATCATTTGCTCTGTGCTTCAAGTCGCTGCTGATGACGC